>NC_056731.1:116211707-116511707 GCF_019279795.1 Protopterus annectens | reverse complement strand
GCTCCAAAACTATAAAAATAAAAGTGAAGCACTGTTGAGCTGTTCCTAACTTCAGGAACTGCTGACAATAGCACTTCCATTCAGCCCAACTGCAAGGCAGCTATTCTTACAAGAACTCCACTGGTAAGGGAGATATTCATACATAAGATAGTTAAGGGAGCACCTTGTATGTTCGCAACCAATCCCAAAACAACTGCCTTTCAGAAACATAAATAAGAAGGACAAAGAAACTGTTCATAACTTCATGAGCAGTTGATAAAAACACTTCTAATTAGTTCAGCTGCAAGGCAGCTATCATTACACAAACACTGTTCACAAGGAATATTTCATTTCCCTAAGTAAAAGTATTATAAAGGAGCATCTTGTATGCTTACATCCCAGTCCAACATAATAAAAGTCTTTTAGAAATGTTCAACAAATTAAAAATAAAAGTAAAGCACAGAGAATCTGTTCTTATTTTCATGAACAGTGGACAAAAACCCTTTATATCAGCTAATCTGTAAGAAAGCTGTGCTTACAATGAAATAAATACAGTTTCAGTGCCTGTATCATATTGTCCAGCTCCATAGCCATTCATTTCCAATCTCTCCTTTTTAATCTATACACCTAAATATTTCATTTTTTCATGTCTGTATAGATAAGGGTAATGTTGAACTAGTTTATTTGTATCCACATAAGTTTAATGGTTCATAGGTGATCACTAGGCTAACAACCCTAAAGGGCTTTTTTAAGCTTTTTTATGCTTCCCAGATGTATTTGACAGGTTTTGATACCCATCACTTTATGAGGGGGGTATATAGCTTAGGTATGAGTGGTTGACATTTAAACGCTTTCTCTTTCTAATAGAAACAATGGTGGGGTAAATGTATGCTTTCCCATGCATTGATCCAAGTTGTGCTTAAATAAGTGCAGATAGGAACTCTGCTTCATATAGATGGGAATCCTTTTTCAGAGAAAAGTAGTCTCTGAGAGACATACCTGTCACTCCAACATGTCTTATTTGTGTTTCATATGAGATTTAAGTTCCTAGATTGGGTGTTTCTGATGATATTTATTTTCTGGAAGGAAGCTCTGAATGCCAGGCATAGATCACCTCTCAGCAATCTGCAGAAGACACAGTACAAAGATTTTGAGATGGTGTGCATATTACAAGTCTACACAATATATTATTTTTGTGTGGAACCTCTGTGGATGCTCCAGTTGTTGCATATGCCTAGTCAGGTACATACTGCAGGAGGCATTGTGTTCAATGAATGGTCTACAGAGGGTCAAGTACAATGGAACAATTACATCTTTGCACCTAGATGTCATATCCATGATTATAAGTTCAACAAAATAGAATGAGTTTCCTATTACAGTAGAAACATGCTGGTCAAAGGCCAAGTCACTGTCTACATACATTCCCAAATCCCTGACCGCAGGTTGAACTCTTAGGAGAATATTATCAAGCAGTAATTTCCAGAGGTGGCTGTCTTTCCAAAAGATACTATTGTGCATTTTTTCAAGGTGAATTTTATATCATGACTGTGGCACTTGTTATTAGCCTGTGACAGGGCTTCTTGGAGGATGTTTGTGTCTTTGGGGGATTCTGTGGCTGTGGTTAATTTGCAACTGTCTGTGAACTTAGTCAGCCAGGGGCCTTTGATATAGACCTTGACTTCGGGGAAGCAGATGGCAAAAAGGAACATCCCCAGCAATGAGCCCTAGGAACTCCACTAGTGAACAGCCGTTTTGTGGAGGGAAACACAATCCTAACTTCTTCTGACCTGTCTGTGAGCAGGCTGGCTATCCATTGTGTGACACTGGGGTTTATTGCTAATTTTGTGAGCTTGTCTACAATACCAGAGTGGGGTATTGTGTAGAATGCTTTAGCCAGGTCAAGGTAGGCAGTATACACCATTTTGTCCTCGTCCATTGCTTTGGTGACTAACTCAAAGAAGTCCACTTGGTCAGGTAGGCATGACTTGCTCTTGATGAAACCAAAGCAGGTTGGATCCAATGCGTAAAAGTTTCCACATTATTACTTATCATGTCCATAATTATTCTCTCCATGGCCTTGCAGTATGATGCTAGTGAGGCTTATGGGGCAGTGGTTTACTGGGACCATGGATGCTCACCCTTGTGCATAGGGATAACAGTTTGCAGTCCTCCACTTGCTTGTCATAAAGCCTGTTTGGAGGTTAAGACTGAATAGCACTTCTAGTGGACCTGATAAGTCATGCTTCACGCAATTCAGGAGGCGGCCTAGGATATTATCAGGTCCCCATCGATGCAGTGTTTTTGGCCTTGGAGAGTACATTGAGGACCTGTTCTCTAGTGATAGTTGAGGGAGCTATGGTTGGACGTATTTCTTGAAAAGTGTATGGGGGAGAAAGTGGGGTAAAACTGGAGGTGAATTTATCAGCTAGTAGATTTGCTATATTCTGTGGATCAGTATAATTGGCTGTATTTACAATTGGTTCAGCAAACTGGTGTGTATAGCCTTTCAGGTTTTGGACATAGCAGAAGAATGTGTGGTGGTTGTCCTTAGCCTGTGCAGCTTATTTTACATCAGATTTGGCGTTGGTAGATCTGATCAGTCCTCTGAGGATTGTATTGAGTTTAATGACAGAGTTCTTACCTTGCTGGGCATCACACCTCCTATTTTTGGCCATGATTGCCTTTCTTTTGTTACACAACCTGCTGATGTTGGGCTTCTACCAAGGTGGTGTTTTTAGTTTGTACAGTGCTTATTTTGGGTAGGTACTGCTGCCTCCATGCAGCTCTATACATGATTGTAAAGAGTTTTGGTGAACACCTCTACATTGGCAGTGGTGTTCCCTGGGTTTGTGAGGCTTGGAATTTTGCAAGGGTGTCAGTTAAAAGGTAGGAAGCTTACCTTGGAATAATTCCTAATAGTTCCAGTGTTGCCTGGTGTCCCAAGCTTTATTTTTATTTTGAAGAAGACAACTTTATGGTCTGACCTGTCCAGCAAGGATGTGACACACAGGGGAAGATGCAATGTTCCCATGTTGCTGAGGACTAGGACAAGGATGCTGGCACCTTTAATGGGCATAAAAACAGCTGGTCCAGGGCATTCATGTTGACAAAGTCCAGAAATCTTTGTATCAGCAAGTTTGAGGTTGTGTATGATTCCCAGGTTGCATAGGTGTAGTTGACGTCACCCATGAATATGGTGCTCGTTTGAATGGACAATGACTGGCATTCATTTAAGACAGTGGTATGGGCTTCTTCGGTCATACAGTGGTGACCTATAACTCACAAAGACAGGGTATGGGACTTTCCTTATGGTGAGTTATATGTGTAGGAGCCCAAGTGCAACATAATGCTTAACCAGTTTGAGGTATGTTTGTTTTTGATGCAAATTGATACTCCTCTGTCTCTTGTCTCTTGCTGTAAAGTAGCTGGTCTAAATGTGCGGAAGGCATTACAGTCCTGAACTGCCAAGGTGGTCTCCATGGCTTTAAACCACGTCTCAGTAATAACACAGATGTCTACATTCTCCAGGTTGAGGAAAGCTTGCAGGGAATTGTGGGTTTTTTTTAGATTGCTGGCATTGAGCACCATCACCTTTAGATTATTTTCAGTTGCTTTAGCTATGTTGTATAGTTTAGCAGACTGATAATGCCTAAAATAGGCACTACTAGGGTGGAAAAACTTTTAGCCAATACTTAAAAGCCTAGCAGGGACAGATGCAGACCATCTCTGATGAAGCATCATGGTCTTGCAACCATATCCTTCTAAGCTGACAAATACTGTAACCCATTCAAATGGCATCAAAATCTAAGCCAGTTATTAAAATCAATTATTTTTTGTTCATATTGTGGCATCATCTTTGGAGAAGGTCGAATGCTTCTCAATGTTAGGCTCATACTAGCCTGGGACACATAGTTTGATTGCTTTATCATGTCTCTCTTCATATAGCCCTGGGAGGAATGTCTCAGGTCACTTGCTCCCATGTGGACTATGTCTGCATCATACTTGTACTTGTGCATCCATGACCTGAGTGTATGCATGATGTGTTGGATCCTGGCCCCAAAAAGCATCTCATCCTTTAGATGAGATGTTAAACTGAGGTCCGATCTGCTTGAGTTGATGGTAGCTCAGGTGGATGTAACAGATCCCACAGCACCTATCAAAAAGAGGAGGAAGTTCCTCAATGCTCTGGCAAAATGTAGTATAAATACTACCTTGACTCTATCCAGGAAAGAGGCCACTAGCCTAGTTGGACTAACCAGTCAACAATAATTAAATAAATAAAATAAATAAACAACAGACTGTACCTTCTCCTTTCTCAGCCTGATGAGTGAGACATTGGTGCTCATCATAAAGAAGTCTCCTGTCTCCAAAATGTTGGATTGTGTGGTGGTCTACTTTACAGGCTTGAAAGCAGACACACTATGAGCTGAAGATGAGTGTGTCATAATGGGTGTTTCTTCTGTGTTATGTTTTTGAGGTTACTGAGGAGACATTGTAATTAATGCATCTGGGAGCCTTTGAATTTTTGTTCTGGGTAGCTGACTTTTTAGAGCCTCAGCATATGTGGGTCTGTGTTTGCCCTGTAGTGTGTGCAGCAGGTACTGTGCCATGTTATATGTTTCTGACAACCAGTTTGGTATTTTTAGGGACTGTATGTGACAGCCTTGACTTCAGAGGCAGGGTGTTAGTACACCTCTCACATACTGTGGCAGATTGAAAATTTGATGGTTGTCAGAAAACATGAGACAATCCCTACATTATCTTATGATGCCCATTGCTGCTAATATGGTTTCAGAGGCAGTAGGAAAGTGCAGAACCATGGTTTCAAGTAAAACTTCTGGATTCACTTATTTTCCTCTTAATGCTCTGCAACCTGTCTGCCTCTTGATCTGTAAATCTATCCCTCCTCTGCAATACAAGGTTTGCCAGTCCTTCTAAATAAATTGTCCCTTATTTTCTCATGTCTCTCTCTCCCTTATTTTAACTATATTTTTAAAGTCCACTTTTATTTTATTCCTCACATTAGACAACCCCTCAGGAACCATTTCTATGTGCCCTAATAACTCTTTGATTTGTCATGATATCCATTCCTAAAATTCTACCGTTTTTTAATAAATATGTAGGGAAATGCCAGTGTCTTTTGTTTAGTTCCTTGTTTCTTGCTTAGCTGTCAAGCATGCTTGTTCAGTTATTGTTAATAGATAGGTCTCAATACATTCAATACTTTATATATAATTATCATATCATAGGGAATAATGTGTAAACTACCTCTGAACTGCTGCCACTTAAGTATCATGCTCCATGCAAAATACCTTTGTATATTTTTTTAAATATCTTCTTTAGTTATAATTTCCCTTCTAGGGTCCCTGACACATCATCACTGCTGCACACTAAATTCCAGTTACCACCTCTATATAAAATTCTCTAATGAAAACACTATGGGCAGGATTCACGAAGGCTTCGTGTAAGAGTTACAAGGCTTACACGGAGGCTGCAATTAAACGGTGTGACATCAGCATGTCATGTATATGCATGAGGGCATGCTGAATCACACCTAAGGCTAACACGGTCCGTGGAAGACAGTAGGGGGCGTGTCTGTAGGCCGAGCCCTGCAAACGGACACGCCCCCAGAAGAGTAAAAGTCCCGAAAGTAAACCCCCATGACAGAGTCCATGTAAATGTGAATAAATACAACACAACACATGCCCCCACAGACTATGAACATAAAATGTAGAAATGAACATCTTATAATTTTTTTTTAAATTGTAAAGATGTTTGCCCGTGAGTGTGCTCGTTTGCACGGGCGTGCCCGTAGCTTAGCCACAGTTAGCAGTCAGTGGAAAAGCATATAAGAACTAAATATGCAAAGTAAGCCAAGAAGCAATAGCGTAGCAGTAGAGACATCGGCTGAAGAGCAGGCAGTCATGGTTCAAGCCCCCACAACATCAATTTTTTTTTTTAGTGAAATAAGCACATGTCCCTGACATATATGTACACATATAAAATTAGAATGTATGTAAAATGTAATGAAATGGGCCATATATTTTGAAGAAATGTGAGATAAAAAAAAAATATGTCAGATGTGCCTATAGCTGAGCTACAGTCTAACAAGTTGAGTACATCTGCCCGTAGGTGAGCAGTGGTTTAACAGGTGTAAAATGAGTACCAGTAGGTGAGCAGTGGTTTAACACACTGAAACTGTGTGCCCATAGTTGAGTGTAATATGTGTGCTGACAGCCTAATGACACGTAAACCAGCGTACCCCGTTTGCGCGGAGCTGCGCGCCGCGCCAACAAGCTAACCGACAGGCAACGTTAAGCAAGCTGTAACAAAACTGCCTTTACACAGACACACTCCTAGCCTGTGTAGACAGTCATAAAATATAAAAAGCAGTGGCCAGGTTCAAACCCAGGATACCATGCACCATAGTCAAGGTACTGAACCACTAAGCCATGACAGTTGCACTTAGAAATGCAGTAATAGCATATATATAGGACTGAATAGAAAGAGGAGCATGACAAAGCAGGTTTTGTGAAGCTGATACAATTCCAAATTGGACAATCACAGATAATTGTGGGAAAAACGGCATATATAAGCCCCATAGGCTGGAATACACAGCATAACCGATTATAGAACCGACTTGCAGCCAGAATGTCAGGTGTAGGTGAGGGTAGTTGCTTTCGAGCACAGAGATGGGACATTGAGGAGTCCAAATATATGGTTTGGCTCCTTGTCCACAATCATGACGCCCAACTCATGCAGGGCCAGGTCCTGTGGGGAGCATATAGGGCTGAGACATGGGACCGGTTGGCTCATGATCTCACCAGTGCCACAGGGATACCAAGGACTGGTGAGCAGGTCTGTCACCACCATGCGGACCTGAAGAGATGGAAGCAGGACCAACTGAACCGTTGGATCCAGGAGGCCCGGCAAATGCCCAACGCCCCACTGCTGAGTAAGTTACATCTAATTATTTATGTAAGAAATTAACCTAGCTGATATTATGGAGATGTGTATTCCAATATTACTTTATTTATATTACAGCTGCAGGTGTCCGTTCTGCGAACCGTAGAGCCTATGGTGATAGGCTGGCACAGTTGCGCCACCAGGCAGGTCAGTAATTCTCTCCCTGTAACTGTAAATAAATATATAAGTATGACAGTTAGCAAAAGAGTGCAGTGTAGTCACTAATTAATAAAATGTGCAAGTAACAGTGTAAGAGGGTTTGCAAGTATTGCTTGATTACAAAAGTGTGATGCAGCCTGTAATCCAAACATAAAAATGAAACAAGTCTGAAATAAAGATGTCCCACCTATAATATAATAGTACATAACCTGCAGCAGGCTGAAAAGTACAGCTGCAGAAGCTGAGTAAAACACATGTGTGAAATATATCCCTGTTGAAATACAGAAACATGACAGAAGTGAGACTGTTGGAAAGGATTGTTAGAGCTACAGGTAAAACATGTTAATAAAGCCTAGAATTAAGTACCATCCATCCTGAAATGTAAAAATAAAAAAGTGAGAGAGTGTGAGAAAGAGTTATGAATCCACCAATAAAGTAGTACTAACTCCTGAATAAAATATACTGCAGTCAGTACAGAATGAAATGAATGTGACAGGCAGAACCAAACACTAACATGTGCTGAAAATGATACCGCAGCTGGAATGTGTATCCCAAAATCTGGATATGTTGCTCTCAGACTGCAATATGCAGATAGTATGGTTGTCTGAAATACCAAACATCCACAGTTGTGTATAGCTATATAAAGCAAATGTAGCAGGATGATGTAGCTGAACAGAGCCAGATATGAATGTGTATGAATAAAAATGAAAATGTATATTGATGTAGCAGTACATTCCTATCACCAACTTGAAGTAGTTATCACATAGGAAACTGTAGGCAGAACTGTAGTGTGTGTATATCTGCAGCTATTAGAAATGTGCAGCATATGTATTGGTATTTGAAGTTGTTAATTAAATTTTCTTCACCCTACCCTATAACCACATATAATCCATTCCACGTGAAATTGGTATGTGCAATCACAATTAACACCCCTGGACATTTGTCCTGTTGGTTCATACATATTTGCATGTACGTTGATGCATCTGCCCTGTTCATATATCCAAACCTGATGGCCTGTTGCCATCAATCAACCCTGCTTGTTGTTGGACTGTTTATTGCTGTTCAAAATATGCATGTGTTATGCTTGCTGTTCAATGGTTTGAATATCTGGGTGTTTGGTTAATGGGAATACTAATGCATGCTGTTACAACTAATTGTGAATGGTATTGTACGTTACTAACCCAAACTGTCATGACATAATGCAAAACATAGGACTACAGGGAAGGCGGGTTCCTGCGGACCCACCTCTCCCTCCTCAGCTGGCGAGTGCAGCTGGCAGTAGTGCCCAGGCTGGACCCTCCTCCGGTGGCCCTGTGCCACCTGCGGGTGGAAGCGCTGCAGGGGATGGGGCTCGTCCCCCCTCTGCAAGTGTGGCCGGAGGAGAACATCCACTCACCCTCCGTAATGTCCGGACTGTGGTGCGAAGGGAGATCCGGGAAGCTATTCTTGGGTCCCTACGCCAGCTTGAGGCAAAGGTGGCACAACTAACGGGTGTGCCTGCTGCCCAGCCTACACAGCCCCCAGCACAGCCCCGTCCTGGGCAGTGAAGGCACAGTGGCAACTTCCCATGGGTGGGGATATCAGTACCACTGTTGCCATCTGTGGGCTCATGGGCTCTAGATATCCAAACATCCGTCCCCGTCAATTGTGTAACCCCCCCCATATGTGTCATACACTGCCCCCGTATGCATCTTGTTTATCTTGTCTGTTAACCTACCCAACCTACCTCCCCAGCTATACCGACTTCCTGCCTCTGACATACCACTCTCACCTGGAAAAAAAAAAAAAAGGGCACTCTGTACCCACAAAAAAATTACACCCCATACATAGCTGCCCATTTCGCACACATGTCTGCTGGACATGGAAACTGTCAATTACAATTGGCTGTACAACAAGTATTATTGTTGTCCTTATACCTCTCTCCGGGGTGGAAGGTTTCAAATGTCACACCAAATTACAAACATATGCACAGCTGTTGCTGATGAAGAAATGGGCAGCTATGGGCCTTACCTACATCCCTCCTGCAAAACCCGAGCTTGTTTCCCTACTGTCTTGCCCTCTACGTGACCCCTTTTTCACCACTTTCCTGTCTCCCCATTTTCATTTCTTTCAAAGAAATTAGCATGGGTGTGTGCAAGAGTAAGCACCTTTAAGCGGTTGTAAGCGGGTGTGTGTGGAGCTGAACGCAAGTGCCTTAGTCACTCTGAATGACAAGGCCTGTAGTCTGCTCAAAAGCAAAAAAAAATCCCACTGTCAGTCCCGAACCCAGGACCTTGGAAACAGTAGTCTGCATGACTTACCACTAAGCCATGACTGTTATTCAAGAACATTGTGCTACAATAAATATATCATGTAATAGTAGGAATGAATGTAAAGGGAATATAGGATGTGTAGTACACAAAGCATGTCATCTATATTTACTGTCAAATGTAGTGGATTTCTATAATAGTAGTGTGTGAACAGAAACAGCCATGCTAGTTGGTAGCTAGTAGGTAATAATGTCACTGTAGCACCTTGCAAGCCACACACATACTCACAGCAGGATAATCACTGCACATACCCCACAACCTCTTACAGCAACACAACCGGACTAAGTAATAAAAAATGTGGAGCAAAGGCCCAAAAACAGGGACACATTCAAAATATTGCTCCAACAAACTTAGACAGTTGAGAGAGTAACAGGTTTTGCATTATGTTGGATGTTTGGAAGGGTATGAAGTCTGAAACTGAAATGTTTGTCACTATAGTCTGACTTGAGCCCAGAGTGATTTGCCAGAAAAAGCTGTTTATGAGATATGGACCAAAATATGAGGCAGAAATGTGGACATCCTGCAAATATCTGTACACTTGAGAGGTCTGACACTGCCATATTTGAATAGTTAAGAGCCTAGACATAGCAACAGTGACTGAGTTATAGGGATGGCCCACAGACTCCCTGTGAAATGTACAAACAGTAGGCAGAAAGGTGTTACAACACATGCAATGGTAACTATGAAGTACTGAAAGTATGCACCACTTGCACGTCGGAAATAGTGTAGTAATACATATGCTCATGCTAACCCACAGTCACAACTGCAGAATACCAGGCAGTTTAATGGGTGTACCCCACTGATATGTACCATTCCATGAGTCAGATAAAAGATGCACCTGAGAGTCTCTGGGGCCTGCTCAGCAGCATACTCAAATACCCTAATAGATGTCAAGGCCCACACCATGGCCAGACCACACTGCATGCAGTAGCACCCTAGCAGATATAGCAAGCATTCCAATGTGTGAATGTACATGGAAAATAGGAAAGTCACAGAAACACACTACAGTCAAGACACCTAGCAGGCATACAAGTAGTGAATGTAAAGGGCAAATATTGAAGCCATAGCAACAAAGTGCAAGAGCCACTGCTATATACCAGTTACACCACATGTCCCACAGGAAAGCACACACACCCACATTAACAGCAGTAGTAGTCTTAGGTGTCAGTGTACATACACACTTAGTACAGGAAACTGGAGAAATGAATGGAGAAATGTTAATCTACAACACAGCCAGAAATATGAGAGAGATACTAACCTTTACACTCACAGAACAGTGTCCACAGCATACCAGCATGTTCCCTGCCCTTAAACTCTGAATGGGCTACGCCTATCTCACATACCTCTTTATAGCACTGTCCTGGAATCACAGTGAGAACTGCAATCAGTACACAATTGGCTGCATGCAATTAGCAAATGCTGGCTAACAATTGGTGCAGAGGCCATCACATGGACAGATGCAGATACCTACAAAAGCATGCTGTACTCCCAGTCCACACATGCAAAATGTTCATTGCACCTTGTGGAGGTAGGGAGAGAGAGAGAGAGAGAGAGAGAGAGAGAGAGAGTGAGGGAAAAAAAAAACATACACAAACAAAAACAGTGATCAAAACCCACTCGAAAGCTGCCAACTGCCAACTGGAGCAGCAGCAGGACACCAAACCAAATGGCAACGCAAGCAGCTGTGACAAACACAGGTAATGTAAAGTAATACTTTAATAGTCTACATACTGTGAACCCTCCATATGTGTCATTGGTCTGTATCCATATGTATATGAAGATGTGCAAAGGGCAGGGGACATACAGCAACTATCAGTGAAGGCTGTACATACATATGAATGTGAGGGCATCTATGTGCACATATCAATGTAGGTTGAATGTAGGTTGTAGTGCAATGTACAAAGTAGGTTTCACAGTTATGTATATTTAGCAGTATGTTAGTGTGTGTATACAGTTTTGTAAACAAACATGTTGATATACCTATCTATCATATGGATACGTATCTATGTCAATATATGTATGTATATATATATATATATATATATATATATATATATATATATATATATAATATGCATATATGTATACATACATAGAGAGGGATGTAGGAATACATAGACAGATGTAGATAGATAGAATATGTAGAAACACATATATGTAATACACACACATACAGATATAGATATATGTAGATACATATACATAGACAGACAGATCTGACTATCTACAGGTATGAATGTATATGATGATCTCACACTCCCCCTGTCCCACCCCCTCTGTCACTCTCACCCCCTCTCTGTCACACTCCCCCCCCTCTCCATATCTATAGCAATATATGTACATCAATATATATATATATGTGTATATGTATACAGACATATATATATATATATATATATATATATATATATATATATATATATATATATAGACATATAGATATATAGATATATAGAAGGCCTTGTGGTTATCTGTAGTGTCCCCGGTGATTTCCCTCTCAAAGTTGTCCATGGGTGTTTGTATGAGATAAAATAGCTCTTTACTAGTGCTGATCAGACATGCCTTCCCTTTATGGAATTATGCTCTGTCTTGCAGTAGCTTCCATCTTTTGTTATACAATCTGTCTATGGCTGGGATCCACCAGACAGGATGCTTTCCCTTTTTGGAGAGTGTCTTGGTCTTATATGGGATTGCATGATCCATGCATTCTCGGAGATGTCCGTAGAAATCATTTGTGAAGGAGTCAGCATTGTGGGTTGTGTCTTCCACTGGCCCAGTGGGCTTAAAGGATACCATCTCAGTATTACAAAGTGTAAAGTTTGCATTTGAAATGTTATTTACTGTAGTCGTTTGTGCTGGTGGTGGAGGTGGGATATGTATATCCAGGGCAATTAGTTTGTGGTCAGATCACAGTAGTTGATGATGTACCCCATACAGTACCTCGATACAAACACCCAGAGTGAGGATGTGCTTTGGACCTGAATCAGTGTTCTGACTGCTGGGGTTTGGTAGTATGTCGTATGGAGTGTGCCAGGTACTGTTGCACAGTTGTTGGCTGAGCACTGATACCTGGCCATTTACATGTGTATCCACCAATAGACAGACAGATGCTATATATATGTGAGATATGTTGTAACACAACAGTCGAGTAACATGTGTAGTATGTGTGCCAAATTCTGCTGACATATTTTGCTGATATTATGTTATTTCCTTTTTCAGGAACATGGCTCACCAGCGCAATCCAGCGTACTCTGCAGCTGAGGATGAGGAAATACACCAGAGCCTGGTGCGGGATTATGCAATACTCTTTTCCCGCACCAGCCAGAATCAGCAGGAGAGGGCTGCACTGTGGCAAGACCTGGTCCATTGGGTAAATGACACAGGCACGCATAATAGGACATATGAGCAGGTACGACATCACTGCAGTGATTTAATCAGAAATGTCCATCAGCGCGCATCGGATATCCACAGGCAACAGATTGCCACAGGTGGTGGGGTGGCTACACATCCCCCACTCACCAGACTGGATGGACTACTCATAAGTTTCACGGATCCTGCCCACCAACAACAACAACAGCAGCAGACCTGCATTATGATGGAGGCTGGAGCCACACAGCACCAAGACTATGAGCGTGCAGGTAATATGCCATATGTATAGTTGACTGTTGTGTACACTGGTAGTTAATTCATGTGTGAGGTGCGTCCTTAGTTTGTAGCTGTCATCATAGTATTTAATGTGCAAGTGTGATATTCTCAATATCAGCAGCTGACCTGTGAAAGGCAACTGTTGTACTACTGACCTGTATCATACTCAGTAACAATGGCACAGTTGTGCACACTGACATTAATTTCCTCACTTCTGCAGGTCCCTCCGGTGTAACAGCAATGCAGCCTATCCATGCTGGTGAGTGTGTATTAACAATACCTTTAATAATCTTGGTAGTAATAGTAATATTAGGCTCACTTAGTAGTGCTCTGTGTATGCATGCAGGTGTGTCTTTGTCTGTGTGTTGATATCTCGCATACTGAGTAGTGTGCAAGTGTGCAACTGTGTGCAAGTGTGCAACTGTGTGCATGTGTGCATGTGTGCACCTGTGCATGTGTGCATGTGTGCATGTGTGCACCTGTGCATGTGTGCATGTGTGCATCACTGGTAACATTGTGTAGACATTGTAAACTGTGTTTCCTGTTTCCTCCCACAGGTTCTGGTGCTGCTCTGGTGTCATGCAGCAGGGAACCTGAATCAGGTGCCACGGGTACTGATAATGATGACATCTGTGTAATGGCACAGGAAGGTGTGCCAGGGTATGTCATTGGTCAGCCAATTGACAGTACACAGCTGTCAACCCCATCAATGCGCACAGTCATCCTGCCAATACACCCTTTGTCACCAATGTCCCTAGGTGATGGACAGGATACAGTGGGCATTGACCAGGGTAATGTGGTATCTGTGGCACATGCTTCCCCACACAGCAGCCATGGGCATGGCCCTGAGGTGGTACCACACAGACAGATGTCCAGGGGTTCTCGGGGGAGCATCCATGGGTGTACTGCCCCTGTCAGACGTGCCCACAGAGGTCTTACAACCTCAGCTATGTTTCGGGCTGTCATGCAGGCACAGTCACGTATGGAACGGTACACCAGGCAGGGTCTGTGTGAGCTGACAGCATGTCGCACAGCCATGACTGACAGTATGCGTGACATTGCGGCTGCCATCTGTAATTTCACCAATGTCATAGACAGACGTTGTGGGGACATATTAGATCAGTTCCACAACTACATGTCCATGAGCCAGGGCAATGGTGGATGGTTGAGGCGTCGACGTGGGCGTATGCCAGCAACAGCAGCAGCTGGCAGTCATCGCGGACGACAACAGGGCCGCGGCCACCCCCATAGTGCCAGCAGCAGCCCCAGCAATGCTGAGTCTGTGCTGTCATCAGACCGCCCCAGGAGACCACGTGCACGTGGCTCTGGACAGGCCCAACAGGGATCTGTGTCCAGTCAATGAACACCTGCTTCTGATGACAGTACCCAGTCTGGATTTGTACCGGATATGGTCCGTAGCACCCCTGCAAGGCACAGGTACCGTGTCCGTGGCCAGAGACACTGATCTGTATGACCTGGCAGGTACAGTCTGTGGCTGTCCACAAACACCGGTATATGGCAGCCATGAGGTGGAACTGTGTGCATCCATACACACATGCGAATTGACAACACCTAGGACTACTGCATGCACTCACACACTGCATCAACATTGCCCCACCTTGTACTGCTGTCCCTCACCAACACACATACACATACATGTCAGTTGGTGGTATCAGTGGCAGACTCAGGCATACCAAGTTCACACCCTGTGCATATGATGAAACTGTGCCACCTCCTGCAATCTGTAACATCAGTGCAGGTACAGGTTAACATGTTGCTGATGCACAGGGTGACTACATAGGCGTATAGTAATAGTATCATGTTGTTAACAGTACTGTGTGCTGATATAATTGTGGGTATATCCCAGCATGCCTGATGCAGTAAGGGTATGATTGTCTTGTACTGCTTTCTACACCCATGGTAAGTACCATAGTGTATCATCTGCACGTTTGCATACTGGTGGTAAGGATGTCAATAGAAGGCCACATACATAGGTAGCACAGCGGATAAGGTAATGAAAGTATTGATACGCAATGATGGACATGTAAACTGTAAGTGGCATGTTGTCCACACTGGACTCTGCAATGCGGATGTTTGAGGATGTTGATATGTGTGCAGTACTACACAACTGGTACAGGACACACAGGAGCACCCTAGCACTGCAAGCTCACATCTCATACCATGCTAGACAGCCCCAATACACAAAACTAACTTTCACAGGAGGGAGAGTCCCCATAAATGTCAGGGATACTGTGGTGGCAGGACAGGTAGCATACATCCTACTAAGTATGGAACCACTGAGTGAAGACTCAGTGTCTGTTATTTGACATGTGTATTATTGCAGGTATGAGCACCTGGGTTTCCATCTGGTTATTGTACATCCTGACGGTACATGGTCTGTACACTTGTGTGCGCTGAGACTGGACCCTGGCCATCTGACCTGTGTATGTCCATGTACACGTGTATACTGCCTGCATATTTGCACTGTGACCTACTGGAAGTGGTACAGCTTGTTTGTTGTACAATGGACTACATGCAGCCCTGCTTACTGTAGTTTTGTTTGCATGCATGTTTGCTTGCAGTTACCCTGGAACACTGATCCCACCTGCAATGCAGATTTGCAGAGCTTCTGTGGACTCCTAGTGACATCTGCATAGCTTACTATATGTATGTCCATGTCTCACTTGACAGAACGTCACTGTTTGTCCTGTTCGCATGTACGTTGCCTGTGACACATTACATATGACTTTTCTGGCATTTGACCACGTGTGCAGTCATATATGCCAGTGCTAACTAATCACAGGCACTACACCCTCACATACTCACCTTCTGTACCTTGTTCCCCATTGGCCCTATGTGCTGTTAATCACAATGGCAATCACAATACTATGGTAGCATGTGCAAAGGTCACTTGTCAGTCACCTCTATGGTACAGTTGTGGAATATGTGAGTCATGTGGCAATGTCACAGCTGCCACATGTACACAGTCAACCCTCTCGCCTACACATGGACGTACAACACATGTATGAGATGCAACCACATAGCCAAACTGGGGACTAAGCACTCTGAACCCAGTACTGGCATAACCTGTCAGGTGGCATGAAATACTACAGTGACTACACTACCAGTCTGATGTAGACCTACACTGACAGCAATCCAAACACATGAACACACTGGGGCATTTGTGGAGCCTCAGAATAGCATCCTGCCTGAGCAGCAGACACCTCTGCAGCTGGCACACAGTCATACGTTAAGCCGGAACACAGCACATGCAACACATAGTGTGCCAAACAGTCACAGCCTGTACGGCTAGACAACACACCTGCTACAGTTGTGTTAGGTACCTTTATTGTCCGGTACAGTGAGGTCCCGCTCACCAGGCTGGACGAGGTGAAGGTCACAGTGATATGCCTGTGGGGCACTATGGTCCACCATATAACACAAGCATACAGGTCAGTCAGAGGCATGGACACATATGACTCAGTCATTGTCCATGCCACTATGGCTGACCTGTGATGTACCTCCCTGGACTACATGATAGGGAACATAGAAGGGCTCTCTGAGCATGTGGCACAGGCTGGTATGACCATGACCTTGGTTGGCATCATACCCTCACCAAGAATGCTGAAGTATTACTGAATGCTGATGAATTACTGTAGCTACAACACCCTAGCTGAAAGGTTCCTAGCATGTAGTCACTGCATTGCTATGGAACAACTTGTTACCACTCCCACAACAGGTGAAAACATGCAGCACCTGTTCATCAACAACATGTAGACTATATGCCCCAGACCAGATGTGTATCCCTCGGTGCTAGGATGATACCATATACAACTCACACTGTATATACACATACCACATGCAGCACCCACACAGAAGACCACAGTCATAATGTTATCCAGTGCAAATACCATGTATTCACATGTGGCAGGCGTCAGACATGGGAAATATTGAAGGTCATAGGTACATATGTGTATTTGGCACACACATACATCATCTGTGTCCATTGCCATTACTGATTTAATCGATGTCATGCATTATTGTGAACAGCAACCCTCACACATGGGCATTCAGTGTGACAAAACACATGTGGCATGTGTGGAATTTAAAGCCATAACTAACTGTGCTATGACAGTAGTGAGAGATGCAGTAGCAGAGCGTGCTATTTGCATTATTGGGAGATTTCTTCTGCTGTACTTGTAGGGTGCTGACATCATCTCTGTGTAGAGATTGGAATATGCAGCAGCTGGTGTGTTGTACTGGTTGCCAAAAGGGTCAGTTTTCTCACACATGTAATTGCACACACCCTTGCCAAAATGGTCAGCTTTCTCACACATGTAATTGCACACACCCACACTTACCATTTGCATGATTCAAACCCCTACCTAACAATGTTATGAAACTCAAGACGGACGCATTAGCAGAGCACGCTATTCGCATTATTGGGAGGTTTCCATTCTCCTGCTGTACTTATAGGGTGCTGACATCATCAGTGTTTAGAAAGGGGAATGTGCATCCTGTAGTGTGTTCTCCTGGTTGCCAAAAGGGACATTTCCCTCACACAGAATTGCACACACACTAATCCCCCTCACCCAAACACGCACACTGAACATTTGCAGGATTCAAATCCCTACTTAACTATGTTATGACACTCAAGACAGACGTATTAGCAGAGAACGCTATTTACATTACTGGGAGGTTTCCCTTCCCGTGCTGTACTTATAGGGTGCTGACATCATCAGTGTTTAGAAAGGGGAATGTGCATCCTGTAGTGTGTTCTCCTAGTTGCCAAAAGGGACATTTCTTTCATACAGAATTGCACACACACTAACCCCCCTCCACACACACTGAGCATTTGCAGGATTCAAACCCCTATCTAACTATGTTATGACACTCGGGACGGACACGTTAGCAGAGCATGCTATTCACATTACTGGGAGGTGTACTTTCTCCTGCTGTACTTATAGGGTGCTGACATCATCAGTGTTTAGAAAGGGGAATGTGCATCCTGCACTGTGTTCTCCTAGTTGCCAAAAGGGACATTTCTTTCATACAGAATTGCACATACACTAACCCCCCTCCACACACACACTGAGCATTTGCAGGATTCAAGCCTCTACCTAATTATGTTATGACAATCGAGACGGACGCATTAGCAGAGCGCACTATTCACATTACTGGGAGGTTTCCCTTCTCCTGCTGTACTTATAGGGTGCTGACAACATCAGTGTTTAGAAAGGGGAATGTGCATCCTGTACTGTGTTCTCCTAGTTGCCAAAAGGGACATTTCTTTCATACAGAATTGCACACACACTAACCCCCCCACACACACACACTGAGCATTTGCAGGATTCAAACCCCTGCCTAACTATGCTATGACACTCAAGAAGAGCACATTAGCAGAGCATGCTATTCGCATTACTGGGAGGTTTCCCTTCTCCTGGTGTACTTATAGGGTGCCGACATCATCAGTGTTTAGAAAGGGGAATGTGCATCCTGTAGTGTGTTCTCCAAGTTGCCAAAAGGGACATTTCTCTCACACAGAATTGCACACACACCAACCCTGCTCACCCACACACACACTGAGCATTTGCAGGATTCAAACCCCTACCTAACTATTTTATGACACTTGAGGGAGACGCATTAGCAGAGCGCACTATCCGAATTACTGGGCATCTGTTCTGCACCTGCAGCATTTATAGGGTGCTGACATCATTATTTATACAGAGGTATGTACATCTATTACTACCTGTCAGGTGGGGGATAGCATATATATGCATTTGCAGCCACCTACTTCAGGGTCAGATATGCACATCAGCACTGGCAGGTTATGTCTTATACCATGCTTCGTGACCACAGGACCTGTAACATACAACACAACCAGTTCAGACCACCCCTCCCACATCCGGGACACACACTTTGCTTCCCTGGGAACAGTGCCAAGATATGAAGGTGTTCACATACACCATTCCAGTTGTTAACGTCAGGTACAGGTATATTGTGTGTGGGAACTACTCAGGCCTCTACAACATTACCCTACAGCCACTACAATTTGTGAGTCCATGTGCTATGGCAGGACCACTCACCACAGCCACAACGGGGAATACATATTGCACCTGGCCATCTGCAACATGGGTACTCATTGTTCCACACCAGAGGTAGACCTCCATTGTTGATATCTGACCATACCCACCTTTCCCTGGACATCCATATCCCATCCCCACCCCCAGGCAAGGTTGTCACTGCAAACAAAGTGTATTTATCAAAAGCAGACTTTGCACTTGTGAAGACTGGTGTGGAAGACTTCAAAGGACCCATGCTGGGGGAGTATACAGGCCACTCTGCATAATCCTTGACAATTGCATTCTATGAGCATGTGGAAGGTTTGCATTGATCATGCTATCCCAAATATACCCATGACTCCTCCACAACAGGACACCCTATCAGGTGTACACCCGCCATATATGAGCTGTCCAACAGACGGAGTGAGCTAATACATTGCAGAGCAGTAGCCCATAGAAGGAGGATATCTCTGAACAGTACTGGCACGACACTTCAATCCCTCTTAATCATCACGACAACATGTTGACAGTGAAATTGTCCAGACACTGCAGATAAGGCTCCCCTCAGTCTGTTATTGACACCCACTTACTGTTAGAGGTCCTCACCAACCCTCTTCCAGCACACACCAACAACATGGATGTGGCATAGCAAATTCAACCCCTGGGATCTCCACTGTGTTCCTGCTTGACGTAGGCACAGCACACTAGCCTCAAACGGTGCCTTATGTGACCTACTTTACAGTGGCACAGTAGCCTACTGTACTGGGGATGCAGACACCAAGCACACTCTGGCTAAGCGTTCATTCCCTAGGGCAAACAGCCTAGTATTGACCTCTACACCCGTATGTTTAATTGTCAGATGCACAATATTTGTTGCTGATAGGCTGTTTGCAGGTCTTTATTGCCATAGCATTCCCTGTTTCTATGAACAACTTGTGTATCTGTGGAAGAAGTTTGAATATGAGGGGGATCCACTATATCACTTATGTCTCTGTAGTCATTTAACTGTGTGTACTGGGCATATTGCTGTAATGTGGTTGGTTCCTGGAATGACACGTACAAATACCAGATATGTGTGGCCAACTGCTAAACTGAGATATGGCCTAAGTGTGTGAGCATGCCCAGTTCAGCCTTTCCATGGCATGTTGTCTGACATATGTCTCATTTATCAAAGTGTGCCAGCACGCCCAGTGTGAGCTTTCCATATGTTGAACTCTGCAGTCCACCACATATGTGGATGAGTGTGGACTTCAACAATATCTCACATTTATGGTTGTGTGTTGGGTGTCATGTTGTGTACTTACTGGCCAACTGCTTCGTGTCTGAACACAACAGGGATTATACTGTGCCTGCAGGGTTTGCATGGGATACTTTGCATACAGTTGTCAACATCCTTTCATACTGACCTAACACTATAGTACCATATAGTGTACTGGTTCAGTACTTTCACTGTGGTGGACAGTATCCTGGCCTTTAGTCCTATCACTGCTTTAAATTTTCATAGTGAGCACAACAGACTGTTTAGGGGCCAGTTGTGCACATATGACCATGTTGCATTATGTTCAGATATGGACTACTTACACCAGGCTTGTCCAACATTGGTAGTGTATTCCACAACATAGGTGGACATTGGCAAACACTAGCGATGTGCCCTAGGCCATTTCTAATGCTAGTCAGAGAGTGTGTTTGTCCTTCGACACACATTGTAACTGGAGTTTGCCATGACATATGTCATGGTTAGTATACTGTGCCTCCGTCTACCTGTGACGTAACAGTGATACCCAGGGTAAACCTACCATCTCCCATCCACTCATCAAGATTCCTCTTGAGGAGAGTCGATGGGTGACTCTCTGGCTAACCTGTACTGGGAGTTTACTCAAGAGTGGGGGTGGCTTCTGTGTTATGGATCATTCAGTACAGCTTGTCCTATGTATGTCAGTGCTGGGGTTCAGGTCTCTCATGTGAATAGCTCACTGCCATTCAGATTGTACAAGGTGCAGCATGTTTATTGATTCCAGCTTGGACATGGCTTTATACATCAGGCACAGCTTGGCTCTGGGCGGGCAGTATGGCAGTGTGTGGAGCTGCAGTTTGTTTAATCAGGCAACACATGGCATCTGTTCAAGCTCTTTGATACTCCTGGTAAGGTACTTTTGGGGTCTTTCCAGTTGATGGAGGTGTCTGCTGAGGTACATCCCACAGGGGCTATTGTAGTCAATTGTGACACTGATGAAGGATGACTGCAGAGCCACAATGACTTCCCCTGATCTAGATCTCACTACCTTCATGATTAGGTGGGTGTATGGTATGTTTCTGTAACCACTAAAGCCACATGCTTGTCCAATGCAAGATATCTATCAACTTGTGTCCCCAGGTCTCTTATTACATCTTAAGTACTTAATGGGTTAACACATATGTGGTAATTGGTGGGCACTTACTGTATATCCACAGGGGTTGACTATACACTTTTCTGCAATTAGCTTGCTGACATGGCTATGGCACCAGTTGTCTGTTTCTATGTGGCCCTTTTGTGGGATGCTTGTGTCAGCTGAAGGGTCAGATATGGTGGCCAGTTTGTAGTCCTCTGCAAACTTGTTCAGACACAGTCCTTCCATGTTGGCCTGTACATATGGGACATATATACCAAACAAGGGAGGTCCCAGGACCGAGCCTTGTGGGATGCCAGTTGTATCTGGTTTGTAGTCTGACATGGCTGCAGCATTTCTGACCATGTCAGTTCTGTCCTTGGTCTGGCTTGCAACCCCTCTACTGACATAGGGGTTTATATTTAAGCTGGTGAGCTTATCTATAATAAACACGTGGGGTATTGTATGGAAGCCTTTTGCAAGGTCCAGCTAGGCTGTGTGGACCACATTCCCCTCATCAATGACCTTAATGACTGTTTCAAATGAGTCTAACATGTTTAAGGGGCAGGATCTGCACTTAAGAAAGCCACACTGGGGAGGGTCCAGTGTCAGTAGGTCCCCAATATCTTTATGTCTGAGGTACATGCTGATCCTTTCCATAGCTTTGCACTCCAAGCTTGTCAGCATTCTGGGGTTGTAGTTTGCAGTATCCATTCAGGCAACAACTTTGTGGAGAAGGACCACTGTTTTTGTACACTGCTCTTTGTGTACATATCATGTGGTAAGGCTGACATTGAGCAGTAGTGTTATTTGGCATTCCATTCTTCTTGGAGTCCATGTTGGACTCAGCCCAGGACACCATCTCATACCACTGATGCTGTGTGTTTTGCTTTGTAGATGCTGGCTGTTACCTCAGCATCTGCAATGTCATGGGGCCAGTACTCTGCTGGGATAGATATTTTGCATTTGGGGGGGGGGGGTTGCATTGCACCTGTCAGGTTGGATGTTGGCAATATGCGTGTGTGTTTGGTATGTTGTTTGTAATATTTGAGTGATTCAGAGCATATCTGTGAATTCCCAACAAGGTTCCTACCATCAGTTAAGAAAGCCTTGTGTTTATCCTTAGTGTCCTGTACAATTTGTATCTTCATAGGTTCATAGGTTCATACTAGGCTATCCGCCCTAGGGCATTTCTAAGCCTAGCCAGAGTGTGTGTGGCTTTCGCCACCCCTTGCTATGTGAATATTATGGCCATTTATGATTTACTTTACTGTGCCTCTGTCTGGATGTGACACAGTGAAGACACCCAGTGTACATCTACGATCATCCATCCACTTGGCAAGATTCCTGTTGAAGAGAGTCAGTGAGGGGCTCTGCCTAACATGGAGTGGGATTCCGTTCCAGGGTGTAGGGAGCCTCTGGGTTATGTATCTGTCCCTCCAGCACATCCTATTTCATTATGTGTTGAGGTTGACATCTCTCACTCTCACAGCTCCGATGGAATTGGGTTTTCTGGGGTGGAGTATGTCCATTACTCCTGTACTGGAGATGGACTTGTACAACAGGCATGCAACACCTCTGCATAGGCAGTATGTGACTGCATACAGCTGGGGTGTCTACAGCCAGGCAGCATATGACAAATATTTGAGACCCTTTATCCTCTTGGTGAGGTACCTTTGAGGTCTTTCTAACTGCTGCAGGTGTCGTGTAAGGTACATCCCAAATGAGGCATTGTACTAGATTATGGGTCTGATAAGAGAACAGTATAGGGGCACAATGACATCTGTTGATGTAGATGTGAATCCTTTCATGATACGGTGTCCAATATAGACAGTCTTCCTAGCCACGTTGGCAATGTGAGTGTCACATGACAGGTTACTGTCCACTTGTGTCTCTAGGTCCCTGATTACTCCTTCCATACATAATGGATTACCACCTATGTGGTAATTTGTGAGTACCTTGTTTGGTATTTGGTGAGACATTCATACTGTCCAGTGTCTTCAGGACGGCTGAGTGGGGTTCCTGTGTGTGAGAGTGTAGTCTGTAGCATGCTACAGACTGTACAGCAGTTTTGCCTATGGTTAGTTGCACATGGTTGGTCTCCGATGCTTCGTGCTTTGTCAGTTACCTGGACATGTGGGTGTCTGTGCTGAATATGGATACTCCCCCTCCTTTTATGTTTTGGTCCAGGTTTTGGGGCCATAACGCATGATATGAGGTATAACCTGGTAGTGCTGGTGTGCTGTCAGGGGCCTTGCTGCAGGTTTCTGTCACTGCACGGACATCGATATTCTCCATACTGGGGAGGGCCTCGGGAGCATGCATGTTGAGGTTTGCACGTCTGGCATTGGGGAGCATTACCCTTATGTTTCTTTCCACTTATGTTTTCTAGGGAGGTGGGTTAGTCTTTTCAGCCTTGCCTACGAAAGGCTCTATGGAGATGGCAAGAGCCTTATCCAATATCCAGATGCCCAGGGGTAACAGATGCAAGCCATCCCTGGCACAGCAGTGTGGCTTGTCAAGCATGACATCCCAAGCAGACAGACTTTGGATCCCCTTGGAATGACACCAGTAATTGTGCCACTTGTTAAAGCTGATCATTCTGTGTTTGTACTGTGGCATCATTCTTGGTGAGGGTAGGATGCTGCACACAGTCAGTGTCATACCGGCCTGGACTACATAATCGGAGAGCTCATCTATGTCTCTTTTCATGTAGTCTGGGGAGGTACATCTCAGGTCATTCACACCAGCATGGACAATGACTGCATCATATTTATACTTGCTTTGGGGTGACCTGCGTACTTGTGTTATGTGGCGTATTGTAGCAGCCTACAGGCAGCTTACTGTACCCTTTCCCTTGTTCAGTCTGGTGAGCGGGACAGCAGTGTGTCTGACTATGGAGTCACCTATTACAACTGTATCAGGCATGTTGTTTCTCCTTCTGGCCTGTGACTGTTTGGCACACCAGCTTTGTGTACTATGGGTTGCATGGGCTATGTTTGGAGATAGTGGTTGCTTGGGTGTCTGCTTTGGAGGCCTCTGTTGATGTGGTGTATTTGTAATTAGGGCCTCCAGGAATGATTTTCTGTGTTTATGTCTTTGGTTTGCAGTTGTAATAGGTCTATGTGAGACTGGGTTTGTGGTGTGTGTCGTTACTTTCTCCTCCTGTCTAGTTGAGAGAGCTCAGCCTCCAGTTTGGATAAATGGTTGCATCTCTCACATATATTTATATTTCTTGGGGGGAGGTGAGGGTTGTCTGTGTACATGGGGCAGGTGTAACATTGCCTCAAGATTCACAGATTCAACTTGTTGTAGCTGGCCTTAGTAGATTGTATGAGTGGCATATTTTATTGCCATACTACTGATCAGTGATTACTTCCCTTTTTATGTTTCCTCTATCATGTAGTAGCTTCCTCATTCTCTTGCATGGTTTGGTAATGGCTGGAGTCCACCATGCCAGATGCCTGCGTGTATGGCATTGTGTCTTGGTTTGATTTGGGATTGCATAATCCATGCATTCCTGGCAGTGTTCATGGAATGCCTGTATAACAGGTTCTGAAGTGTGGCCCATATTTTGCACCTGCACAGGGCCTTTAATGGATTCCACATCAGTTTGGAGGAGTGCAACTTTTACTTTACACATGTTTTTCACTGTGGTTTTCTGGCCAGGGACTGTGGTCAGGATGTGTATATCTGGTGTGATTACTCTATGGTCTGGTCTTACAGGTGAGGGATACACTTCTCATCTTGCCATCCAGTACCCATGTTGCTGATTATCACATCCAGTATGCTTACCCCTCTTGTGGGAGTGGTACGTTGTTCCTGGGCATTTTGGTTTATGGATTCTAGGCACTTTTGTCCTACAGTGTTGGAGCTAGAATAATGCTCCCAGTCTATGTTTGGGTATTTTCAGTCAACCAATATAATGTGGTTTGGAGGGATTGATATATTCATTTATTCCAACACAGGCCAAGTGCAGTTCCTGGTGTTAAGATGGTAGTCTGTAGCAGGCTATAAACTGGGAGGCAGTTTTAGCCACTGTTACTTGACCATGGCTTGTCCATGCTGCTTCTTGTTGTGGTACCATGGGGTGTGGTTATCCTTGACAATTATTGCTAGTCACCCTCCTTTTGTAGCTTGTTCCATGTTTTGAGGCTGTAGAGCACAGTATGAGGTGTAACCTGCTAGTGTTAGGATGCTGTTGTGAGCCTTGACCCAGTTTTCTGTTACAGGACAGATATCAACATTCTCCATACTGGGGGAGTTTAGACTGCATGCATCTTGCTGTTTAGACTTCTGGCATTGTGTAGCATTACATTTAGGTTCTTATCCCTTGTGATACCTATGGAGGTGGGTTTGTGTTTTGAGCCTTACCTATTCAAGGCACACTGTGGGTAACAACAGCCTTTGCCAGTATCTATATGGCCAGGACTGATAGGTGCATGCCACCCCTAGCAGGTGGAGCATCATGTCATGCTCAGCATGTCATCCCAGGCTGGCACACATTGGATCCCCTTTGACTAACAGCAATACTTCAGCCAAGTATTGCAATTGATCATCTCATCATCATATTGTGGCATCATGCTTGGTGAGGGTAGGATGTTAGTCAGGGTCATCAGGTTTGCATATACTACATGGTGTCACATTGCTTAACACATGGCATTCATGCCTCAGGTGGTGCTGCAGGTCTGCCTCTGTCGGATGCACATACTACACTCCCTGTACATGTTTGAGAGCAGGTTATGTCATTTTAGGCATCCCTGTTATTATATGAGTGAGTCAGAGAGGGGTATCATTCCCAGGGTTCCTACTGAGCCAGTGTATGTGCTCTGCATTGCCTCTTTGCCAAGGCCAGGGCATACTGGGCATGCCTCCTTCTGCCTACTGGGGCAGGCTCAGGTTGTTCCTCCTCCGAGTCACGCTCTGCCTGTGATGGCCTTGGCAATGGTTGGGGGCTGTTTGACCCGGCCCTATGCTGGTCCTGTTGCAGCTGTTTTAGCAAGATCATATTATGTAGTATAGCACATACCATGACAATTTGGGTACATGTAGTTGGTGAGTACTGCAAGGCTCCACCAGATGTGCTCAGACACCGGAACCGTGACTTGAGCAGCCCAAACACATGCTCTATTACATTATGTGTTTGTGCGTGTGCCTCATTATGGCGTTCCTGTTCAGGTGTGTGTGCGTTTCTGATGGGTGTCATCAGCCACGGCTCCAGTGCATAACCTGCATCCCCCACTAGATGTCCATGTGGGATGTCCCCATTGGCAAATGTCTGGTACAGCTGCATCAAATGCCAGATATGGGAATCATGGTAGCTCCCAGGGCAGCCAGCACACACATTCATTATTATGCCCTGGGTATCACACATGACCTGGCAGTTGATGGAGGGGAAGCCCTTGTGGTTTATGTAGGCCCTACCCCGCTCACCGGCTGGTGCTTTGATGCATATGTGCGTGCAGTCTATTGCACCCACTACCTCAGGTTATTCCACTATTTGCTGAAAGAGACACATATTGCTGGCCAATACCTCATGGGTATTGGGGAAATATACATGATCACCGACATGTGCTGACATGGCATCCAGGAACTGGTGCAGTACCCTGGAGGCTGATGCCTGTGATATCCCCATCATATCACCAGCTGGTCTCTGGAAGGTACCTGTTGCTAGTATTCTTAGGCCAACACATACCTTGGTTTCCACTGGGATGGGTTCCCCTCTGTTGGTTCTGTGTGTGAGGCGTGGCCTGCACAGCTCAACAATTTGCTGCAAGAGGTCTCTGTCCACTCTATAGCGCTCCACTATCTCCAGCTCATGTAACCCATGGTAGGTGACCCTGGGCCTGTACACTCCTCTCCGTCTCCTCACTGTGGGTTGTCTGGCACCATTTGCATTGTCACCACCCTCAGCAAGTTGCCTATGTCTCCTTATGACAGCTATGGCAGCCCCTAGCATTTCTGCTCTGAGTTCAGCTTTTTCAGTTTTCACTTCTAATAGCTTACTCCTGTCTTGCAGTGTCTCTTGAGAGAAACATCATGCACTGCTGTTTGCAGAGTTTTAAGTGCTTGGCTGGGCTACTATTCTGCCTGTGTAATTGCCTGCTTCTAATTGTTTTCACCTGCTAGCTCCAGCAGTATTCCCTACTAGCTTCCTACTAATTCTGTTGCTTCCTTTTTCCTCTCTGTTTCCTCAGGGGGGAGCAACGCGCATACCAGTAGAAACACACTCACAGTGGCTTACACGCGCGCACACAGACTTACACGGTTTAGAATCTTCTTATTCAGGTTAAAACACATGCACACCAGCGCAAACAGTCTTACAAGTCTGCCAACAGGCTCCCACATGCTCAGTCTGCCTTACACGTGCACACACTGCCCTACTCGCGCCTCATGGCGCGCACACGTGCGCATGCACGCCCAGCAAGAAATTTTGGTGTAAGCAACAGTGTACACCTTCCATTTCTTGACTTTCCCCATGCTTATCTTGTGGCACTCCTCTATCCATGATATGTTTTTGACATCTGTCATGTAACACTGACCTCCAATGAACTGCATTTCTTTCTGCCATTTCCCCCTGTGATGTCACCTATCTCCTACTCTGTTCCTCCCCCTTATGTAACTCCTACACTACTCAGAATGTGCTCATTTGCTATGTGACAGTGGGATTCAGTATCCTAACACTCATTTACATCAGATTGCCTACTAATGCTTAGTTAGATGTCTTAGACTCAGCTTCCCCCCTTAGCAACCACTAAACGGTGGCCATGTTGCTTTTGGTCTGCTGGTCCCTGCATTGTAAATCCATGTATTGCATAAAACCCACATTTGTGGGTTTATAACCTTCATTTTTATGTTTTATATAGCGCAGCCCATTTGCGTGGGGCTGCTCTGTGTTTAAAATATTTATTTCTCATATTTGCATCAGGGTACCTTGCCAATGGCCACATATTTGGCCATTGGCATGCTGCCTGACACATATGCACCCTTTATTTGGAGCTGACATGGCTCCATTGTGTTTTTTGCAGAAACATACTCAGTTGTCAACTGAGTACATTTCTGCAGCTAAAACGGCTCTTACACGGGCTGGTTTTGGCTTCGTGGATCGCTAATCTACCTCATTTGCATGCCTTTTGGCTGCAAGTGAGGTGATTAGAATATCCACACCCACTCCGTGTAAAAGACGTTTTAGCTGGTCTCTTACACGGAATTTCGGGCTGTTCCTGGATCGTGAGGGCTGCATGGAGTCTTACACTACTCTTAGACTCCGTGCAAGCCTTCGTGAATCCTGCCCTATCTCTCACAAACATTTTGTAAGCTCCATAACTGCAATCTAAGTGAGAAAGTAGATGCATGCTAAAGTAAATCTCTTTCCCTGCTAGTATCTCATCACAACCACAAATGTCCCATTATTCCTTTTTTCCTTTTCTGCCACACTTAGAGTCTCTCTTCCTATCAACATAATGACATTCCTTTTTTCTTTATCACAGATATTCTGCCAAATATTTACTTTGAAATTTTCTGATTATTAAACTCATGTTCATTACTGTTTAGATGCGCATCTTGCAACATGACAATTTGTGCCCTGTGCTTCCTATTTACAGTTCAATGCTGTTTTTTTTCCTTGCCTGTAAGACCATTTAGATAGGTTCATAGGTTCATATGTGGGTACTAGGCTATCATCCCAAGGGCCTAAGTAAGCCTAACCAACAAGGTTTCCTGGCTTACGCCACCCAAGAAAGTAAATTTCCTGTGCCCCTGTTGAGTAGAGCCACAGGAGTGATCTCTGGGGTGTATTTCCTATTTCCCATCCACTCATTAAGATTTTTCTTGAAGAGTGCTAATGAGGAGCTTTGCTTGACATATATGGGTAGCTTGTTCCAGAGTATAGGAAGTCTCTGGGACAGGAATCTATCCCTCCAGCATGTCCTGTTTATTGTGGTGACAAGATTTAGGTCCCTAGAGCATGTAGCTTAGATGGATTGGGGTTTCTTTAGGTGTAGCATGTCCAACAGCTCTGGGTTTAACAGCTTTATATGTTAGGCAGAGATCTCAGAGTAGGTGATATGCTACAGAGTAAAGCTGGACTTTTTTGAGACAGTCAGTGTAGGGCATCTGTTTGAGGCCAGTAATCCACTTTGTGAGGTACTTCTGTGGCCTTTCCAGCTGCTGCAGATGTCTTGTGGGGTACATTCCAAAAGGGGCATTGTCGTCTATAATGGGTCTAATGAGTGCCAAGTAGAGGAGAACAATGACCTCTTTTTTTCCTGGATGAGAACCCTTTTGTGATGAGGTGTGCCACATAGAAGGATTTCCTGACTTCTGTGGTGATGTGATTATCAAAGGAGAGACTACTGTCCACCTGGGTCCCAAGGTCTCTTATCACACATTTGGCATTAAGTAGACTGCTGTTTATGTGGTAGTTCATGGGTACAGAGTTTTTATCAAAGGGGATGACAATGTATTTTTTGGCAGTGAGCTTGAGGCCATGCCTTTGACACCAGGCATCTGTCTCAGTGAGGCCCTTCTGTAGGATGTCCACATCATTTGGGGATGCGATTATGGCTCCTAGTTTTCAGTCATCTGCAAACTTTATTACCCAGAGGCCTTCTGTGTTAGCCTGTATTTCAGAGAAGTAGATACAAAACAGTAGAGGTCCCAAGACTTGAACCCTGTGGCACTCCAATTGTCACTGGTTTGAAGTCAGATTTGGAGTCTGCAACTTTTACAATGTGGGTTCTTTTAGTGAGCCAGTTGGCAACCAGTCTTGTGACATAGAGATTTACACCTAGTTTAGTGGGTTTAGCTATAATTCCAGAATGAGGGATGGTGTCGAAAGCCTTGGCGAGGTCAAGATAAGCTGTGTGAACCACCTTACCCTTGTCTACAACTTTGGTGACTGCCTCAAAGAAGTCAATCAGGTTCTGAAGGCATGATCTCCCTTTCACAAACCCAAACTGGATGGGGTCCAGAGTTTGGAGGTTACCAATATCTGTGTTTATGAGTTCCATGATGATACATTCCATGGCCTTGCAGACCAGGCTCGTCAAGCTAACAGGGCAATAGTTGGAAGCGAGGAATTAGGTGGTAGTCTACTTAACACCAAAAGTGTGATAAGAGACCTTGGGACACAGGTGGACAGTAGTCTCTCCTTTGGTAATCACATTGCCATAGTAGTCAGGAAATCCTTCTATGTGGTACACCTCATCACAAAAGGTTTCTCATCCAAAAAAAAGAGGTAATTGTTCCCCTCTACTCGTCACTCATTAGTCCCATTATAGAGTACAATGGCCCTTTCAGTATGTACCTCACAAGACATCTACAACAACTGGAAAGGCCACAGAAATAACTCACAAAGAGGATTACCAGCCTCAAACAGATGCCCTACACAGTCTCAAAAAACTCCAGCTTTACTCCGTCGCATATCACCTACTCAGAGGCGATCTCTGCCTAACATACAAAGCTTTGTCAAACCCAGAGCTGTTGGACAGGTTTACCTTTAAAACCGCGAATCACAGTGGTTCGAGTGCTCATATGAGTGACTCAAAACCACGAAACTGAAAATGTCGACAGTCTGTAATGTTCGAAAGACAGCAAATCGAAAAGCAGATTTGCTGTTTTTCAAACATTAATGTCGAAGAAAAAAAATGTAAACCAGGGGGGCAAGCCCCACTGAACCTCCCATACTTTATTATTCTAACTCCAAGATTGCACTATAGTGGGGAAAGGAACCATTTCCCAATCCCCACTATAGAGCAATCCACACCAGAATGTCGAATGTGCAATGAGCGAATCTCACTGCGCATTCGCTCATTGCACATTCGACCCTTTTTCCATTCGGCATTTGCAAATCTTGCAGACTGCCTTTTGTACAAGTGCAATTTGCCTGTGTGTAATACGCACATCTAAAGGTAAACCGCTGGACATGCTCCACTTAAAGAAATCCCAATCCCTCCGAGCTACACGCTCTAGGGACCTAAACCTTGTCACCACAATAAACAGAACATGCTGGAGGGATAGATTCCTGTCCCAGAGACTTCCCATACTCTGGAACAAACTACCTATCTATATCAAACAAAGCTCCTCATTAGCACTCTTCAAGAAAAATCTTGATGATTGGATGGGAAATAAAAAATTCACTCCGGGGATCACCTCTCTGGCTCTGCTCAACAGGGACACAGGAAAATAATTTTCTTGGGTGGTGAAAGCCAGCATACCATTTTGGCTAGGCTTCTATAGGCCCTAGGGTCGATAGCCTGGTACCTACCTATGAACCTATATACTTAGAAGGTGAAAAAATAACTGTAATTACTGTTATTTCTCTTCTCCATTCAGTTCCTTTATGTGCAACCACAGCATAATGAGATTCACGTATTATAATTTCACCACCAATTTAAATAACATATAAAGTTGATCCTCCACCATTCCCCTATTATTTACCAAATTTATTTTACTATTAGTCTTTTTCGTAGCACACACTTTCTCACCATATCATCTTCTAGTTCACATCCCAGATTTTCTTGGCTAGTTGTTAGCCCTTTCCCCATTCCTCACCTTACAGCACCTGTAACTGGTTCAAATCCAAGTTTGTCATAATTATTTTTATCAAACCTGGCCTTTTCTCTGCCCATGAAACATTTTCTTTTAAAACAAGGAAATGACTTCATTGGTAGTTATTCTTGGACACCCCTTACTGTAAAGGGTTGAGAAACAGAGACCTTTTCACCCTGATGACTGGAGTTTTGTTGTCTGGACTTTCTTTTCTCCTCTAAAGCCTGATCTACCTCTATATATTTTTTCAACCTACCGAGAAAAAATAAAGACGTTTAAATCTCATCCCAGCCTCATGATAATTCCTGATGTTGTAATAGGGTCCATCTTAAATGATCGACTGCACAAACTGACACTCTAATCATCAGACTCACATGATCAAAGCTGCAAAATACCAAAATGATGCAATATCAGATTGTCCGAGACTGTGGTACAGTGGGGAATGGGGTTTGCCTTTTCCCAGCTGTAACGCAATCTCAGAATTGGTATATATAATTAACAAGGGGTGTTGAGCATATCTCAATGCCCAAATGGGGAGTGCAGGGGGATGAAGCCCCTCTGCAAAAAAAAAAAAAATAGGATTTTTAAAATTTAGACCTTTTGTTTTTGGTTTTGGTGTTTTGCAGTTTTGATTAGATCTGTTCAAAATTTAGAGTGTCAACAGTTCATGCAATTACATTTTCAACTAGATCCATGGAGTAAACTTACTTTTCTTTTGTCTAGAATAAAGTGAGTAATCATTTTCTACAAACAACTCACTATCATCAATGGTTAACACTTTTCCTTTTTGCCATAACTGCATCAGAAGCATCTCCTCCTGCTGATGTGACTGCATTTTAGCCAGTATCGGTCTTGACTGCTTTCTGATGGCTGAACATGGAACAAAGACATGATGTGCCATCTCAGTTAACAAATCTTCCTGTGGAACACCAGTCCAGTTACTTATTTGTACTTTCATAATGATAATATACAGAGGAAATAGGACTGGTGTAAAGCAGTATTATGCATATTCTAGTGCATGCTTATAGTGTAGTGTTGCAAAAGTAAATGCTAAACCCTTGAAAACCAGAGCTCTAATTCTACATCCCTTACCAGGTATTATCCCTGTGTGCTGTTCTCAGAAAAACGGCACCACTAGGAAGACTACAACTACAGAAAATTAAAATAAGCTAACTGTTCGGCCCCAACACTGAAAAGGGAACAAGGTTAATATTTCTACAATTTGAATAAATGGCTAACACAGAAAGTTAACCCTGGGTCTATAGCACACCGAGGTATTCATGGTTCTCATGAAAACCCCTACTAAAATTGCTGCATTTGTAAAAAAGCTACTTTTACAAGCTGCTAAATTGTAAAAACAGTTGTAAGAGCATTCTACAAGCTGATAATTTATAAAAACAGTTGTAGAGCATTCAATTACATAAAAGCCCTTCGGACTCACTCCGAACCCCACCCTGCCCCCAAATTCCACACGCCCCCCACTACTGCTACATTTATACTACTTTAGCCACTCCTCCTTATACTAAGTACCAATCACTGCCTCACACATCACTAAACAACCCTCTCCTCTCAAGTCCATTACCACCTCCATCCTTCCAAACCCTGTCAGCACATTAAGCCCTTATAATGGCCAGCCCTCTTACCATGATGCAAATAAAAAAACAATACTAATTACCGTACTGCCTCTACTATTTCTATTTTATCACATTACTACATATGAACATCAATTTGATCTTGGTATTCACTACCAAAAAGGTCAAACAGCCCTCCATGAATTCTCACACAAGACTACAAACTTAACCATCCACCACAAATCCAATCTATCACCTCCAACAAAATACAACCCTTGTAAAGCCACAAAACGCAATCCCAAAGATAAAGACTATATGACCCTTATAAACAAAATCATAAAGCTCAGAGTTTCATGTCATTATAACCTTATAATATATGGAACATTCATCCCAGTCCTGGCCCACCTGCACCCAATAACATTTACTCCGCTACTGCAACCCCTACAGTCAAGCAACCCCTCCCTACTTCCACTAGTTCCCTCCTAACATTTCACTTAAATATTAGAAGTATTAACAATAAAATTCCCAAACTGCACGGTCTCCTAGCAACCCAGTCTCCAGACATTATGTGTCTTACAGAAACCTGGCTTAAACCAAATATTATTGATAATGAGATATTACCTCCAGGCTATAACATACACCGACTAGACCACACCACTAAGAAAGGAGGTGGGATAGCAGTCCTTTACAAAAATACTCTGTTAACAGAGACACCATACAACCACCCCAAATTCAATAATGCGGTACTCCTCATAACCAAACTACAAATTAACCATAACAAATGCTTGAACATCATCTGTGCATACATTCCGCCAGGTAACAACATAAATACCCTACAGGATGTCCTCTATTGGTTATCCACTACCTATCCCCAAGAAACCATAGTTCTCTGTGAATTCAATACAGACTGGCACTCCTGCTCCTCCGAACCCCCCCCCCCCCCATCACCCATATAAACTTATCTGGGTTTAAACAGACAATAACCTCTCCCACTAGGATTAACAAACCTACCAACAGGGAAAGTATCCTAGACTGGATACTAGTCAATAACCAATCCCAACTGTACACAACTGGGACTATCCCTGATGACCTTAGTGATCATCTACTAACCTATATCATAAAACATAAGGCAGCCACCCCAAAACGGACCACATACAACACATTTAGAAACAGGAAGAACTTCAACCCTGTTAATTTCCAAAACAAACTAAAGGCAGTGGTCAAAACTAAAAAATCTATCATTAGAAGAGGCCATGGCCTACTTTACCACTAAATTCCTAAGTATCCTTGATTTCCATGCTCCTGCATGTACTATAAAAACTAAATCAAATACTGCACCATGGCTCACAAAGGATACCAAAGCTAAAATCAAAACTAGAAACAGATTCTGGGCCAACTGGCGATCAACTAAAGCCCCACTTCACCATTTAAAATACTGCCAACTCAGGAATGAAACAAAAGAATCCATTCTATTAGACAAAAAAAGCTACTATCAAAATCTCCTACATAAACACCACAACAACCCTCAAAAGTTCTGGGCAGGCTTAAATCAACTTCTTCATCCAGGACATTCAACCACCCAACCCCATTCAAAGCTCACCCATAAGTCCTCAGAAACCATAGCTGGTGCCTGTAATAACTTTTTTCACTGAATCAATCCAATCCCTAGCAAATCAACTAGCCTCCACAAACCCAAACCCTACCCCTAAACTGCCCACTAATAATCCCCTATTTAACTTCCAACCCATCTCTACCACTTTTATCAAAACCCTAATAAAAAAAAAAACTAAAACCTACTACCCTCTCTGCTGACCTCCTCCTGGCAGAGTACCTACAAACAGCTGCAGATGCCATTGCATGCCTTATATCTATCCTGATTAATAGAACCTTATCAGAAGGTGTTATTCCCTCCAGCTGGAAAATATCACACATCATCCCACTCCATAAAGGTGGAAGTTCCACAAAATTATCCAACTATAGACCCATTGCCATTCTTTCCCCACTAGCCAAAGTAATGGAGAAGTACGTACACAAGCAACTAATGCCATATCTCATACAGAACAACCTGCTGTCTAACTTTCAGCATGACCTTAGGCCACATCACAGTACCACCTCTGCCCTCCTTTCCTTTACTAATGTCATAAACCAAAACAAGAATGACAATAGGCTTTCCTCTGTCCTCTTTCTTGACCTATCAAAAGCCTTTTATATGGTTAACCATGAACTTCTCATTCTTTCTCTAAAGTCAATCTCCCTGAATAATCAAGCAATTCAGTGGTTCCAGTCCTAATTGACTGGCCAACAACAGGCTGTATTATGGCAGGGCAAAGTGTCCAGCCAACTTCCTCTCACACTTGGTGTCCCTCAAGGTTTTATTTTAGGCCCACTACTCTTCTCTATTTTCATCAATAACCCAAAAGCTACCTGTATTCAATAAGCGGATGATTCCACTCTGATCTGCTCAGCCACCTCCCCATCTGACCTGCAAATCTTAACCCAAAACACATTTAACACTATCAAAAACTGGCTCTCCAACCAACAGCTACTGCTGAACCGCAATAAAACTAAACTTCTACTCTTCACTCCCACTAGTAGATCCACCCCATTTTCTTTCTCTGTTACATCCAACAATAGCACTTCTATCTCCCCAGATACCCATACTAAGCTTCTAGGGGTTATTATAGATAATAATCTTAAATTTGACCTACAGGTCATCAAAACCATCCAGACCATCAATAAGGAGCTTGGATCTCTGTACAGAAACAAGTAATTTTTAACCCCATTGGCTAGAATTGCAATCGCCCGGTTGCACCTAGTCTCTACTGTTATATATGCCTCTCCTGTACTCTCCAACCTTAATAAATCTGAGCTGAGTAAGCTCCCCCACAGCTACAACCATATCACCAGATTCACCACTGGCTCAACCTACAGAACCCATCACTGCCAGAACCTTAAACAACTAAAGTGGTTAGAACTGCCCAGCTTAATTCAATTCAATCAACTCTTAATAGCACACAAAATTCTATACCAACCGGAAAATACCCCCTCACTCATAAATATTATAAAGCCATACAACAACTTGAGGTCACTATGGTCATCCAGCAAACTACTGGTCCAAACCTTCAAAGCTAATAACTCAGCTGGTGAATCCCTGTTTGCCATCTTTGTTGGCAAAACCTGGAATTCACTGCCAAACTATATAACCATTCAATCCTCCCTAAGTCTCTTCAAAAAAAGCATCAAATAGTATTACAAAATGAATTGGCTTTGTCCCTGTACCAACCCTGATTAAGCTACAAAACAATAATCCTACCTAAATAGTATCTTAACATTTAATACTCAGCAATGTTTTGTTCCAATCTGATGATTTGTGTTTCTAATGTGTCTGACCATGTAACTTGTGAGTCCCTATTGAGAATATTACTAAACTATTGTAAATATACAAAACGCTTTTGTCTTATATTTTCTATGGATCTAACTGGTGTAATCTTTATAATTTTGTCTACTGGAGCTTTTCCCCCCAGGCCTCCGCTGAAAATGGACATATATCCAGTCAGATTATCCTGGTCAACAAATGTAAAATAAATAAAAAAATAAATAACATAGTTCATTCCCTCCATCTTCTCTTGTATTGGAGAGAAAGTACAGTTGTGTAACATCTTACCATAACTGTAGATACCCTTCTCTTCACTGTTGCAGTATTCTTTTTTAAAGGGGTTCCTGGCCAAGAGTAGCCCAATGTCAGGCTAGTATACCAAAGCCGTATGATTTTTATAGATGTTGTAAGTCACAAATATGTTCCCTGCTTAAGGCGTAGGGTACAAAGGTGATGTACGGATGTACATACCTCAGAAATGAAAAACCTTAGGCGGAACAGCAGTCCAAAGAATTAGGATAAAATGTGCATCCAGAAGGAGAAAAAAATGAAAAAGAACAGAGTAGAAGGGAGAGAAGGGGGGGAAATAATACTACAACAGTGAAGAGAAGGACATCTACTGTCATGATAAGATCTTACACAACTGTACTATGTCCTTCTGTATCACTGTTGTAGTATTCCTCATCAAAGGGAGAGTCCAAAAGCTCAAGAGGAAACTTGGGAGGAGAACAGCCATCAAGGAACTCATGCTGGATAGCTCTGGTAAAGCCAGCTCATGCTCTGGAAACAATATGAAATTTCTAATGCTTAGTGAAAGTATGGTGAGAGGTCCAAGTACCAGCCTCAAGGATAGAACTGGTATCCAATCCTCTGACAAAACACCAGAGGAAGCCACAGTCCTGGTAGAATGAGCCTTTACAGAGGCAGGAAGGTTTTCCCATGAAAAGCGTAGCAAAAAGAAATGATCTTAGACATCCATTAGGAAAAAGGTTTGCTTAGAAACAGCCAAACCTAGAGATCTATGATGAAAGCAAATAAAAAGCTGCTCAGACTTGCGAATGGCCTTAATCTTATCTAAATAATATCTTAGCTGTCTATGCAAATCCAAGGTATGAAGAACTTCCAGACTAGCAGACTGTGGAAAAGGAAAAAAGAAGGGCAAATTAATAAACTGATTAAGAGACAATTCATTAACCACCTTGGGCATAAAAAAAGGATTAGTACAAAGACAGACCCTGTCCCTATGAAAAAACAAAAAAGGAGAAACAGCAGTAATAGCATGGAGTTTAGATACTCTCTCTTAGCTGCAGTAAGGGCCAAAGGAAGAACAGTCTTCCTTGTATGATGCTGTAGGGAAGCTGAAGCTGCAGGCTCAAAAGGAGCCTAGGTCAAATTTTCAAGAACAAAATTAAGGTCCCGGGCAGGTGGAATAGAATTCTTGGGAGGCCTGATATGACAGATGCCTTTAGAAATTACTTGACCTCAAACCTAGAGACCAGAGGAGGAGTTAATGGCAGACAAGCAGAACTAGCCTAGAGGTTTAATTTAACAGAAGAATATGCTAACCCAGCATGGGACAATTCACATAAATAAGAGAGAACCAGGGAGATCTTCAACGAAAGTGGATCCTGGTTACAAGCAAGGCACCAAACAGAAAATCTCTTCTATTTAAATACATAGGATTTCCTAGCCTTCTGCAGAATCCTATGTACATCCTCAGAAAAAAGTGCCTAAAAGGGATCAAAACCTATAACCCACAATGTCAGTTGAAGAGTGGATAAATGAGGGTGGATCAGGGACCCCTTGTCTTGTGTGAGTAGGTCCACCCTGTGAGGTATCTTGTAGTGATTGCCCCTGGCTAGGTGTAGAAGAATGGTGAACCAATGCTGTCTGGGCCAAAAGCGAATCAAGAACAAGATTTTGAGGGAGTTAGGCTCTATTCTAAGCATGACCCTCAGAATTAGAGGAAGGGGAGGAAATGCATAAATAAACATCCCCTTCCAAGACAAAGATAGGGCATCCACCTTCCAAGCCAGAAGACTTGGGAATCTGGTGGGAAAAAGAGGAAGTTGTCTGCTCAAAGGTGAGGCAAAAAGATCTACCTAAGGAGTACCCCACTGATGGACAATGTGCAGAAATACATCTCGGTAAAAGATCCATTTGTGAGCCTGTGTTTTGGACCTGCTCAAAAGCCTGCCACTATATTTTGCTCTGAAGGAATGCATACAGCCTAAAGACTCACTTGGACAGCTAGATCCTACACCTGAAGAGCTAATCTGCAAATAAACTAGGACCATGTTCCCCTTACTTGTTGATATACCACATCACTGTGATATTGTCTGTGAAGATTTTGAGAGGCCCTGGAAGAAAGAGGGAATAGAAGGTCTGAAGTGCTAAAAGGAGGGCTCTCATCTCCTTGATATTGATGTGGTCTGAGCACTGATGAGGGGGACCAGGGACCCTGGACCTTAAGAGAACTGGAAGCTGCTCCCTACCCCATGTCTCAGACATCCAAGAGAAGTTCCTGATCAGGAACTGGGGGCTGAAAAGGAAGTCCTGGGTTGAGAGACAGCTGATGAATCCACCACTGAAGCTCAAGCTTGAGGGATGAAAGAAGTGGGACTAGAAAATTTAGTGGACAACAGTGTTGGAACCATACAGGCCATGAACCCTAGAACCTTGATAAATTCCCTGACTATAAATGAAGCCAGAGGAAGAAGGGAATGAAAAAAGGAGATTAGAGAAAGAGCCTTGGGAGGAGGGAGGGAAGCCAGCATAGGAATAGTCTGGGCCTGCAGCCAAGAAATATAGGATCCTGAGAAGGAACCAGGAATGATTTCTGGAAGTTTATTGTAAACCCCAAGCTTTCTAAGAGACATACAGCATACTGGAGACATTGAAGCAAGGTCTCGGAGAAGGAATCTGAATGAGCAGATCATCCAGATAAGGAAAGATCTGATCCCCCACCATCCTGCAAAAAACAATGACTGGAATCAGGCATTTGGTGAAACCATTGAGGCAGTAGAAAGGCCAAAGGGCAAATCAGAGAACTGAAAATGCAAGGAAGAAATAGAGGAAAGCAAAAACTTTCTGAAAAGGGGATTGACTGGGATATGAAGATAAGCAATATATATATATATATATATATATATATATTTTTTTTTTTTTTTTTTTTTTTTGATAAACATCTTTACTAAATTATCACACATGACAAAGGCAATCTTACATTTATATAAATGAAAAACAAACAACACTGACACCACTGTAGTTGCAAACTTTATACATCACTTATAATTTGTCCAGTCATTGTCAGTTAAGCATTATATGGCTCATTCAAAGCAACCTTAAGATCTAGAGATACCATGATAGCCTGTGGAAGAAGAAGAAGAAGAAATGGGGTCTGAAAGGACAACATCCAAAGGGAAGGGGTCTTCAGAAAGGTGTTGAGCTAAGAGAAATCCAGAATGGGTCTCCAAGTGCCTTACTTCCTGGGAACTAGAAACATTCTAGAATAAAATCCCCAATTCCTCCCCTCCTGGAGTAGTTCTGGAAAGAAAGAAAGCTTGAGGAAGTTGAGGGATACCCAGAAAAGGAGGAAGGGATTTCCACACCATAATGTATTCCTGACAGAGGATGGACAAAATCCAAGAGTCTTGACTGATCCTTAACCAACTGAGAGGGGATAGAGAAAGATAAAGAGGTAAGGGATCATTGCTCAGGAAATGGTGAAGCAAACAGTCAGATAGAATGTAGCTTGTCTTGAAAAAGGAAGTTTCTGAGAAGTGGAAGTGGAACCTGCCTAGAACACTTCATACCTTTGAGAGGATGGCAAGGCTATCTGAGTAGAAAAGCAAATTTAGATGAATAATTCCTCTAGAACTTAGGAACAGGAGAAAAAGTATATGCTTCAATACCTGTAAGGCCATACCCTTATCCTGCAGAGACTTAAAAGCTCAACAGCTGCAGAACCAAACAGGTTCTTATTATCAAGAGGAACATCCAGCAGCTTAGCCTTAATATCTTCAGGTAAGGGCTGAAGATGAAGCCAAGAGTAATGCCTCAAAACACAGCCAAAAGCAGCTCTAAAGGAGGCTTCCTCTGCATCACATAGCTACATTTAAAAGACTGCTGGGTTACTTGAGAAGTACAATGCAGTAAAGAGAAGGCCGGGGCCTTCCCTTCAGAATCAGAAATGTCTAAGATAGCCTGGGAAGCCTGAAAAAGAAGGGCTAAAACATACCTGGTCATATGGGTCTGGTAGTCAATATCCCAAAAGGCCAAGGTGGCAGCAGTATATACCTTCTTGCCCAGCTGTTCTATAGCTCTACTGCCCTTGTCTGAAGGAAGTAGTTTAGTAGAAGGCAAAAACTTAGAGGGTTTGTCAGAAGAGACAGACTCTACAAAAGGGTCAGTAGAAGAAGATTTGTAGAGAAACTTACACTCTTCAGGCATCTTATAAAATCTGTCAGGCTTCTCAGAGGTGGACATTGAGAATCTGGGGAAACAAAAGCTGCTGAAAATGTAACTAAAAGGGCAGCCAAGACAGAAGGAACAGCAGAGGGCTTAGGGGGCTCATAATACCTTTTTCGAATGTCAGAAAACTAAGAACAGTCTCATTTAAAAAATTCCATCATACAAGAAATAGTAACTCCAAAGGAGAGTTCTTCGAAGGGATAGTCTAGGCTAACAGAGTCTTCCTCCTCAGAACCATAATCCGAGGGAGAAGGGATCTGAGAGGAATATGCCAAAGGCTCTTCGCCAGAGTCCAAGTTCTCTTCAGAGGAGTCCTGCTCTCTGGGTCTTTTGAGTGGGGTGGAGGACCATGAGAGCAGATACAGAAACTCCTTGGAAAGGCTTCAAGGTCATCAATGCATTAAATAAGCCCTAGATAAAATCCTGCTGTTCACACTGGGGATCTTTGGGAGCAGGAGAAACATGCTTTTTTTTTGTTTTTGTCATTTGAAGGACATCTGCCCTAAACACCTAGGAGGTTCAGACTCTTGCCTATATTCAACTAACAGTGGGAATCTACTCCCAAACATGTATCTGCAGAATCTCCCTTGGACCCTCTGAAATGATCAGCTAATGTTCCTCCTCAACATCCATAATAGACATCTGCAGAACCACCAAGAATGTGTAAGAAGTCAGATCCATGCCAGCCTCTGATATGGTCATGGCAGAGGAATCCAACATGATAACTGAATGATCCTCTGGGCTTTCACCAGCCTTGAGAGAAATGTCCAGGGAAGGTGAGACAGCAGCAGAATCAAACATGACTCTTTTTGCCTTTTTCTTGGCAGATGGCTGGCCTTAAGGACAGGAAAATTCTGCTAGAGCACCCTACACCAACAATTTAAGACACTGGTTCTCCCGATAAATGGAAAAGGAGGAGAGATTACTACATAGGATCTTGGGGACAAACGCTTGGCAGATAGAACATTTTGTATGGTTTATAGGGAATGTGCCTCCCACATTGATATTTTTCCTTTGTGGATGACATGAAAACCCACAAAACTGAAAAAAAGGAGAAAAGATAAGAATAAACCTCAACTGGGCATGTATCTGAAACATGGCTCAGTAACCAACATAGAAGAAGAAGCGTTCAGACTGATGCTCAATGATGGTGTTTAGACTGAAGGCAAAAATGTTCTGTTATGAGGTATGTATGTCTGTACATCACCTTTATGCCCTACACCTTGACAGGGGAGTATACATGTTTGACATATGACATCTATAAAATCCTAAGGTTTTGGTATACTGGCCAGATGTTGAGCAACCCTTGGCACGGAATCCCTTCAATAAAGAATACTGCAGCAGTGATATGAAAGGACATTATCAGGTTTTCTCTTTGAGCTATGTCTTCTACACCTATTTTCTTTAAACATTTCTCAGTTTAATGTTTCCTGCTCAGTTATTCTTTCTCCCATTTCTATTTCTGATTTCTTCAAGCTTCACACAATTAACTTGGTTATTTAATACTATGTTTCCAATATTTTTCATTTGTTCTAATATATTCTTCCAAAGTGCCATTTATTTTAAACACAAGTGTATTTGATCAATTTTTCCTTCTAGGTGCCTGGAAGCCATCTCCTAAATTGATGCTAAATTGATAATTCGCTTTTCAGCAGAAAGTGCAACTCCATTTAAAACATGCTGGTAAACTCTAATACAGATATAAGCTGCTGCATGTGGGGCCATTACCTCTTTTTATATATAGTATGTTGATTAAGTACAGTCTATTAATTTTAACTATTTTACAGCTATTTCTGGACCTATAGTAAGATCCAGCTCTAACTTAGACTGATACTATTCGCATTAATGTTATGCGGTATAAAGAAGCTAACCTATTACATATAGCAACTCGGAGCTGTTTTTTCTCAAAGCGGAGTGCATGTTAAACCTGCTTGTCTGGTGGTCATAACCTCATGCCTGAATGTGTCTCACTCTGATTGTATGTTTATTTCTAGGAAGCTTCCCCTCTAAATAATTAATACAGAATCTTCACCCAGAAAGAAGAAACCCTGAACTCTGTGCCCAAAGACACCTACCTGGGGATTGAGCCACCTTACTTAAGGTTAAGACCTGAAAACTGTATTTAAGTTATAAATACTGTATTTTTGCGCTCTGGGTCTAAAGGCACCTCTAGTTTGCACCCCATGGCTTTCTGACTCCCTATAAATAACTAAAACGCAAGGAACAGCCCTAGCAGTTAGAATGCTAATATTTAACCCAGTTTAAACTCTTGTACATAGTATTTTCCCTAGGTTCTCCCTCACTAATAGTCTAAAACCCATGCACCAGTTTAACTGAAAATCAGGTTAAGTATATAGTGCTACTTTTACTTCTATTTTATTTTAAATAAAATAAGTACATAAATAAGACATAAATAAGTAAACATATTTTTATCTAACACAAATACTTACCTTAGCCCACCACTTGTTTGAATGTCTGAGCCCTGCTCCGCTCGCCCTCACTGCATTCAGGCTCACTCCGCACCCCTCCCTGCCCCCAATTTCCACCCGCCCCCAGTACCTCTACATTTATAGGTACTTAGCCACACCCCTATTACTATAACCTATCACCTTTTCTATCATTACTCCCTCCCTCCTGACTTTACTCCCTATCAGCTTTCAACTATCACTACCTCTCCACCCACCTTACTTCCTTTCATACTTATCCAATCTTCTTCTGTTCTTTTATTTTACAAAAGGTAACCACCTAACTACTCACTGCCATAATGTTACAATACTCCTTACTACCCACCCTCCTTGTAACCTATATCCTTACTTTGTATGAAAATCAACAGCTCACCAGGTACCAGTTTCCTGTAGGACACACTATGCCCCTAGATGAAAAACTACCCATCTTCAGTTATACATTAAACCAGGGCACCAAACCAGGACACACTTTATCTTCATTCTCACTCCTACAACGTAATAACCCCCAGCACATCAGTACTAAATCCAAATTATATAACAAACTTTTAAACAAACTCAAGAGGCTCAATACTGAGTACAGACTAAGCCTTATACTCAGTGGAGACATATACCCTAACCCAGGCCCAACTACCCCCAACTCACCTTCTAATGGTGACTGTTACCACAAGAACATAATCAATAGACCAACTAACTCCCTCTTGGTATGTCATCTTAATATTAGGAGTATTAACAAAAAAGTACATGAACTGCATGCCCTCCTAGCTGTCTATTCCCCTGAGATACTATGTCTATCTGAGAATTGGCTAAAACCTTCCACTACCAATAATGAAATTCTACCACCTGGGTATAATCTACACAGGCTGGATCGGGCTTCTAGGAAAGGGGGGGGTAGCTGTTTTCTATAAATCTGAGCTGAATGTAACCACAGAAGTAATTCAACCACTTCAGATCAATAACTCTGAAATACTAGCTACCAAATTTCAACTCAACAAAAATAAAAGCATTAACATTATTTGCATGTACATTCCCCCAGGTAACAATGTAGCCACACTCGAAGACACTCTCCACTGACTATCCTCTCAGTACCCCAAGAAACCCTAGTCCTGGGAGACTTTAATATTGACTGGGGTTCCTGTTCCTCAAAATCCCCCTCCACCCACATCAACCTCCATGCATTCACTCAAACCACAGTGACCCCTACCAGATTAGGCAAACACACCCAAAAAGAAAGTATACTGGATTGGATACTTGTAAATAGTAACCCCCAAATGTACACTGCAGGTACCCTCCCCGAGGATCTAAGTGATCATCTCCTTACCTACATAGTTAAACAAAAAGCCATTATCCCACAACAACCCTTGCCCAGGAAAGTCAGAAGCAAAAGGGTCCTTGACTCAGACAAACTTCAACTGGAACTTAACTCCTGCAACTGGTCTAAACTAAAGCATCTCCCCTTAGAGGAGGCTGTCACCTATTTTAACAATAAATTTCTTGAAATTCTAGACTCACATGCTCCTGCCCGCCTAAAGCGAACAAAAGGTAAAAACGTATCTTGGCTTTCCAAAGAATCAAGACTACAAATAACCTGTAGAAATAAACTCTGGGCTACCTAGCGCCATACCAAAGACCCCCATGATCATAATAAATACAGGCATGCTAGGAATGAAACTAAAAGACTTGTCCTACAAGATAAAAAACATTACTATTGTAGGTTACAGATGACTAATCAGAACAATCCTCAAAAGTTCTGGGCTGGGATCAACAAGTTACTGTATCCTGGTAAAACATCGACACCTAGCCCTGCTGCCACCTCTAATAAACCCCCAGAAGTGGTCGCAAATAGTTTCAACCATTTCTTTACTGAGACTATTTAAGCTCTTGCCATCCAACTACCTCCTAGTTCCCCTGACTATAATACCACTAACTCTAATAGCCAAAATTTATTCAGCTTTAAGCCTGTGTCAACTTCCTTTATCCGCAGTCTGATCAAAAAACTAAAACCCACCACACTCTCTGCTGACCAACTCCCAGCTGAATACCTGCAAATGTCAGCTGATGCCATTGCCTATCCAATCTCTATTCTAATCAATCACACCATATCAGAAGCCAAAATTCCTATCATCTGGAAAACGTCCTATGTTATTCCCTTACATAAAGGAGGTTCCTCTACTGAATACTCAAATTATAGGCCCATAGCCATACTCTCTCCATTTGCTAAGATTATGGAGAAATGTATACATAAACAATTCATGCAACACCTAATACAGAATCACCTTATGGTTGATACCCAGCACGGCTGTTGCCCACATCATAGTATTACCACAGCCCTATTGTCCTTCACTAACACCATTAACAATAACTGCAACAATAATCGTACTTCTTCTGCCCTCTTCTTGGATCTTTCCAAGGCATTTGATATGGTTGATCATCAACTAATGATTAGGACCCTGCAAACCCTCTGCCTAGATCCCAAAGCCCTTCTTTGGTTTACATCCTATCTTAATAACAGACAACAGGCTGTCCTCTGGCAGAATAAGCTCTCTAATCTATTACCAAACACTACTGGCATACCACAAGGATCCATATTAGGACCACTACTGTTTTCCATCTTTATTAATGACCTCCCTACTATTATACCAAACATCAGCTGTATCCAGTACGCTAACGACTCCAATCTGATCTGCTCAGCTGTATCTCCCACTGATTTAGATACCCAGTCTACATTCACTGCCATAGAAAATTGGCTCCCCAAGCGTCGTCTACTACTTATCCCAAAAATACTAAAATGCTCGTATTCCCACCAACCCAAAGGTCTGTACCCTGCTCCTTCACCACAAATGCAAAACATGGGACAGTCATTTCCCCCGGCCCCAATACAAAATTACCGGGTGTCATTATATTCAATAACTTAAAATTTGACCACCATGTAAATCAGACAATCAAGAGCATCAATAAAAAATTTGGGTCATTCTATAGAATCAAAGCCTTCCTCACCCCTCCAGCTAAAATAGCCATTGCTCACTCCCACCTACTTTTGACACTCCTATAAGCCTCCCCCTTCTAGCCAATATAAATAAATCTGAACTTAATAGACTAACAACCTGTTATAATCACATTGCCAGGTTTGCTACAGGCCTGTCATTCAGAACCCACCACTGCATCAACCTCAAACAGCTTGGATGGCTGGAATTTCCTAATCGTATCAAGTACAATCCGCTGATAATGGCTAACAAAATCCTCTACAACCCAGACAATACTCCAGCCCTTAGAAATTCTATCCTCCCCCATAACACACGACTGCTCCAGTCATCTAATAAGCTACAAATACAGACAACTAAAATTAAAAATGCAGCTGGCATGGCGCTATTTGCAAACTCTGTAAGTAGAATCTGGAACATACTTCCAGCTGGCATGACCATGCTCACCTCCCTATGACAATTTAAAGCCACAATTAAACAACATCTGGCATTAAACTGGCTTTGCCAGTGGGACAAGCCTGGCTAAGCCAACAACATGAATGTAATGTACCTAGCTAATAGCTATTGTTAACTTCTCCTGACTATAACCAGGGTAATTTCTATCCTGTATACTTGTTTATTCAGTGCTTAACTATGTACTTTTGGAAATAACCTACATGTAAATTTGTACTATTTTAGTCTGAACATATTTTTATATCTGCATTTTTATTTTTATCTGCATTTCTTTTTTTATATTATTTTTATTTCCATGTTTTTCATTTTGTTTTGTACTTGTTTGGAGCTTATCTCCTCGGTCCTCCGCTGTAAATGGACTTTGATCCAGTCGGACTATCCCGGTCAACAAATGTAAAATAAAATAAAATAAATGCTGCAAACAAGTCTACTTCTTGCTGAATAGTCTTGAAATTCTTCTTATCCACAACTTTACCTCCTCCTTTCCTAGCTGACTTTTTCCTATTTTTCCACAGACATCCTCAGAGCAACTGTGAGGATGTGGCTCTCCTGCAGACTAAAGTTGCCTCTCCAATGTCCTGCTCCCTAATGCTACAGCATTTTTTAACCTGCATGCACATATTAGGCCAAAGTTAAACCAGTCTCCCACACATGACACCTAAACAATATTGCATTCATAATACAAATCACAGAAGTGTAGTAACTGAAGTTTTACTTCTACTCTATCGTGTCAAACTGTACTTCAGTTGTTAAATGTATGATTATATCATTTTAAGTAGAGTTGCTGCTACTGAGATTTGTCTGCATACATCAACTGGACATAAGCTGATTTAAGTATATTTCCTTCATTTTATTGTGGTTGTTATAACTTGGGGACTGATTTCTCAGATCTAGCTCTGTTGAAACTGTCTTGTGTGTGTGTCTGAAGCTCTGCACTAGTTGTTAAACTGCTCTGAAATTCCTTTAAGTGTTAATTAGCTTGGGGGGTTTTCTGATAACTTTAAAACCTGTGTTGGTTACATCTCTGGTAATCATTTTAAGTAGAGTTGCTGCTACTGAGATTTGTCTGCATACATCAACTGGACATAAGCTGATTTAAGTATATTTCCTTCATTTTATTGTGGTTGTTATAACTTGGGGACTAATTTCTCAGATCTAGCTCTGTTGAAACTGTCTTGTGTGTGTGTCTGAAGCTCTGCACTAGTTGTTAAACTGCTCTGAAATTCCTTTAAGTGTTAATTAGCTTGGGGGGTTTTCTGATAACTTTAAAACCTGTGTTGGTTACATCTCTGGTAATCATTTTAAGTAGAGTTGCTGCTACTGAGATTTGTCTGCATACATCAACTGGACATAAGCTGATTTAAGTATATTTCCTTCATTTTATTGTGGTTGTTATAACTTGGGGACTGATTTCTCAGATCTAGCTCTGTTGAAACTGTCTTGTGTGTGTGTCTGAAGCTCTGCACTAGTTGTTAAACTGCTCTGAAATTCCTTTAAGTGTTAATTAGCTTGGGTGTTTTCTGATAACTTTAAAACCTGTGTTGGTTACATCTCTGGTAATCATTTTAAGTAGAGTTGCTGCTACTGAGATTTGTCTGCATACATCAACTGGACATAAGCTGATTTAAGTATATTTCCTTCATTTTATTGTGGTTGTTATAACTTGGGGACTGATTTCTCAGATCTAGCTCTGTTGAAACTGTCTTGTGTGTGTGTCTGAAGCTCTGCACTAGTTGTTAAACTGCTCTGAAATTCCTTTAAGTGTTAATTAGCTTGGGGGGGGTTTCTGATAACTTTAAAACCTGTGTTGGTTACATCTCTGGTAATCATTTTAAGTAGAGTTGCTGCTACTGAGATTTGTCTGCATACATCAACTGGACATAAGCTGATTTAAGTATATTTCCTTCATTTTATTGTGGTTGTTATAACTTGGGGACTGATTTCTCAGATCTAGCTCTGTTGAAACTGTCTTGTGTGTGTGTCTGAAGCTCTGCACTAGTTGTTAAACTGCTCTGAAATTCCTTTAAGTGTTAATTAGCTTGGGGGTTTTCTGATAACTTTAAAACCTGTGTTGGTTACATCTCTGGTAATCATTTTAAGTAGAGTTGCTGCTACTGAGATTTGTCTGCATACATCAACTGGACATAAGCTGATTTAAGTATATTTCCTTCATTTTATTGTGGTTGTTATAACTTGGGGACTGATTTCTCAGATCTAGCTCTGTTGAAACTGTCTTGTGTGTGTGTCTGAAGCTCTGCACTAGTTGTTAAACTGCTCTGAAATTCCTTTAAGTGTTAATTAGCTTGGGGGGTTTTCTGATAACTTTAAAACCTGTGTTGGTTACATCTCTGGTAATCATTTTAAGTAGAGTTGCTGCTACTGAGATTTGTCTGCATACATCAACTGGACATAAGCTGATTTAAGTATATTTCCTTCATTTTATTGTGGTTGTTATAACTTGGGGACTGATTTCTCAGATCTAGCTCTGTTGAAACTGTCTTGTGTGTGTGTCTGAAGCTCTGCACTAGTTGTTAAACTGCTCTGAAATTCCTTTAAGTGTTAATTAGCTTGGGGGTTTTCTGATAACTTTAAAACCTGTGTTGGTTACATCTCTGGTAATCATTTTAAGTAGAGTTGCTGCTACTGAGATTTGTCTGCATACATCAACTGGACATAAGCTGATTTAAGTATATTTCCTTCATTTTATTGTGGTTGTTATAACTTGGGGACTGATTTCTCAGATCTAGCTCTGTTGAAACTGTCTTGTGTGTGTGTCTGAAGCTCTGCACTAGTTGTTAAACTGCTCTGAAATTCCTTTAAGTGTTAATTCGCTTGGGGGTTTCTGATAACTTTAAAACCTGTGTTGGTTACATCTCTGGTAATCATTTTAAGTAGAGTTGCTGCTACTGAGATTTGTCTGCATACATCAACTGGACATAAGCTGATTTAAGTATATTTCCTTCATTTTATTGTGGTTGTTATAACTTGGGGACTGATTTCTCAGATCTAGCTCTGTTGAAACTGTCTTGTGTGTGTGTCTGAAGCTCTGCACTAGTTGTTAAACTGCTCTGAAATTCCTTTAAGTGTTAATTAGCTTGGGGGTTTTCTGATAACTTTAAAACCTGTGTTGGTTACATCTCTGGTAATCATTTTAAGTAGAGTTGCTGCTACTGAGATTTGTCTGCATACATCAACTGGACATAAGCTGATTTAAGTATATTTCCTTCATTTTATTGTGGTTGTTATAACTTGGGGACTGATTTCTCAGATCTAGCTCTGTTGAAACTGTCTTGTGTGTGTGTCTGAAGCTCTGCACTAGTTGTTAAACTGCTCTGAAATTCCTTTAAGTGTTAATTAGCTTGGGGGTTTTCTGATAACTTTAAAACCTGTGTTGGTTACATCTCTGGTAATCATTTTAAGTAGAGTTGCTGCTACTGAGATTTGTCTGCATACATCAACTGGACATAAGCTGATTTAAGTATATTTCCTTCATTTTATTGTGGTTGTTATAACTTGGGGACTGATTTCTCAGATCTAGCTCTGTTGAAACTGTCTTGTGTGTGTGTCTGAAGCTCTGCACTAGTTGTTAAACTGCTCTGAAATTCCTTTAAGTGTTAATTAGCTTGGGGGTTTTCTGATAACTTTAAAACCTGTGTTGGTTACATCTCTGGTAATCATTTTAAGTAGAGTTGCTGCTACTGAGATTTGTCTGCATACATCAACTGGACATAAGCTGATTTAAGTATATTTCCTTCATTTTATTGTGGTTGTTATAACTTGGGGACTGATTTCTCAGATCTAGCTCTGTTGAAACTGTCTTGTGTGTGTGTCTGAAGCTCTGCACTAGTTGTTAAACTGCTCTGAAATTCCTTTAAGTGTTAATTAGCTTGGGGGTTTCTGATAACTTTAAAACCTGTGTTGGTTACATCTCTGGTAATCATTTTAAGTAGAGTTGCTGCTACTGAGATTTGTCTGCATACATCAACTGGACATAAGCTGATTTAAGTATATTTCCTTCATTTTATTGTGGTTGTTATAACTTGGGGACTGATTTCTCAGATCTAGCTCTGTTGAAACTGTCTTGTGTGTGTGTCTGAAGCTCTGCACTAGTTGTTAAACTGCTCTGAAATTCCTTTAAGTGTTAATTAGCTTGGGGGTTTTCTGATAACTTTAAAACCTGTGTTGGTTACATCTCTGGTAATCATTTTAAGTAGAGTTGCTGCTACTGAGATTTGTCTGCATACATCAACTGGACATAAGCTGATTTAAGTATATTTCCTTCATTTTATTGTGGTTGTTATAACTTGGGGACTGATTTCTCAGATCTAGCTCTGTTGAAACTGTCTTGTGTGTGTGTGTCTGAAGCTCTGCACTAGTTGTTAAACTGCTCTGAAATTCCTTTAAGTGTTAATTAGCTTGGGGGTTTTCTGATAACTTTAAAACCTGTGTTGGTTACATCTCTGGTAATCATTTTAAGTAGAGTTGCTGCTACTGAGATTTGTCTGCATACATCAACTGGACATAAGCTGATTTAAGTATATTTCCTTCATTTTATTGTGGTTGTTATAACTTGGGGACTGATTTCTCAGATCTAGCTCTGTTGAAACTGTCTTGTGTGTGTGTCTGAAGCTCTGCACTAGTTGTTAAACTGCTCTGAAATTCCTTTAAGTGTTAATTAGCTTGGGGGTTTTCTGATAACTTTAAAACCTGTGTTGGTTACATCTCTGGTAATCATTTTAAGTAGAGTTGCTGCTACTGAGATTTGTCTGCATACATCAACTGGACATAAGCTGATTTAAGTATATTTCCTTCATTTTATTGTGGTTGTTATAACTTGGGGACTGATTTCTCAGATCTAGCTCTGTTGAAACTGTCTTGTGTGTGTGTCTGAAGCTCTGCACTAGTTGTTAAACTGCTCTGAAATTCCTTTAAGTGTTAATTAGCTTGGGGTTTTCTGATAACTTTAAAACCTGTGTTGGTTACATCTCTGGTAATCATTTTAAGTAGAGTTGCTGCTACTGAGATTTGTCTGCATACATCAACTGGACATAAGCTGATTTAAGTATATTTCCTTCATTTTATTGTGGTTGTTATAACTTGGGGACTGATTTCTCAGATCTAGCTCTGTTGAAACTGTCTTGTGTGTGTGTCTGAAGCTCTGCACTAGTTGTTAAACTGCTCTGAAATTCCTTTAAGTGTTAATTAGCTTGGGGGTTTTCTGATAACTTTAAAACCTGTGTTGGTTACATCTCTGGTAATCATTTTAAGTAGAGTTGCTGCTACTGAGATTTGTCTGCATACATCAACTGGACATAAGCTGATTTAAGTATATTTCCTTCATTTTATTGTGGTTGTTATAACTTGGGGACTGATTTCTCAGATCTAGCTCTGTTGAAACTGTCTTGTGTGTGTGTCTGAAGCTCTGCACTAGTTGTTAAACTGCTCTGAAATTCCTTTAAGTGTTAATTAGCTTGGGGGTTTTCTGATAACTTTAAAACCTGTGTTGGTTACATCTCTGGTAATCATTTTAAGTAGAGTTGCTGCTACTGAGATTTGTCTGCATACATCAACTGGACATAAGCTGATTTAAGTATATTTCCTTCATTTTATTGTGGTTGTTATAACTTGGGGACTGATTTCTCAGATCTAGCTCTGTTGAAACTGTCTTGTGTGTGTGTCTGAAGCTCTGCACTAGTTGTTAAACTGCTCTGAAATTCCTTTAAGTGTTAATTAGCTTGGGGGTTTTCTGATAACTTTAAAACCTGTGTTGGTTACATCTCTGGTAATCATTTTAAGTAGAGTTGCTGCTACTGAGATTTGTCTGCATACATCAACTGGACATAAGCTGATTTAAGTATATTTCCTTCATTTTATTGTGGTTGTTATAACTTGGGGACTGATTTCTCAGATCTAGCTCTGTTGAAACTGTCTTGTGTGTGTGTCTGAAGCTCTGCACTAGTTGTTAAACTGCTCTGAAATTCCTTTAAGTGTTAATTAGCTTGGGGGTTTTCTGATAACTTTAAAACCTGTGTTGGTTACATCTCTGGTAATCATTTTAAGTAGAGTTGCTGCTACTGAGATTTGTCTGCATACATCAACTGGACATAAGCTGATTTAAGTATATTTCCTTCATTTTATTGTGGTTGTTATAACTTGGGGACTGATTTCTCAGATCTAGCTCTGTTGAAACTGTCTTGTGTGTGTGTCTGAAGCTCTGCACTAGTTGTTAAACTGCTCTGAAATTCCTTTAAGTGTTAATTAGCTTGGGGGTTTTCTGATAACTTTAAAACCTGTGTTGGTTACATCTCTGGTAATCATTTTAAGTAGAGTTGCTGCTACTGAGATTTGTCTGCATACATCAACTGGACATAAGCTGATTTAAGTATATTTCCTTCATTTTATTGTGGTTGTTATAACTTGGGGACTGATTTCTCTGCTCTAGCTCTGTTGAAACTGTCTTCCCACCCTCCCTGTTCTTGGATGTAGTTTAAATTTGGTGGCTTTTGCAGTGCCCCCACTGTAGATTTGATCTAGGACACTCCCCAGTCCCTTCTCTTTACCGCATTCTCTCTAATAAACCCTTTCTGCACTTGCTTTTAGTCCTTTTTAATTTAATTACATTTTTTTCATACTGTGTGTGGACTAATATTGCTACATACTCAAGTGTGCCAGCTTGCACTGCATGTGAATTGTTTTTATAGCATTTACTGTCTGTTTTTTTCCTCGTCTCTGGAAAAAAAAAATCTCTTGTTTTCTTGCCTTATTGAACTAGAGTAGTCCAGTTTCAGAGTTGCTGATCCCTGGGCTTTGTTTTTAGTTCCTGTTACTGATCCATTGCCTTATTAGGGAGGAGGGAAGTTTCTTTGCTTACCAGTGGGAGTGGGAAGCACTGAGCAGCCTTTCTGTCCGATTTGGTGAAGTTTCAGCCAGAAACTAGTAGTCCATTGGTCGTTTTGGGCCAATTCCTAGCTCCTTTCAGCCCCTGCTATAAAACACGCTAAACACGCTGCTTTTCCAGCTTGTACCAACTCAGCACAGATCCTCGTGGTGGCCTGCAGAGTGATCCAAGCAGCAGAGAGCTAAAAGAGTGACTTTCTACCAGATATAAGTATTTTTGTGGCTTTCCCACTGTTATTTAAGCTAGCGACTGCATTTCGCCTGTTTTACTGCTACTTTAAGTGATTTCTGCATTTTACACTGTTTATTGCACTTTAAGTTACTAATTGTTGCAAATTGTTTCTGTAGGCTACACACTAAAGTGCTAGCCGATTTACAGCATTTATAGCATTTACTGTCTGTTTTTTCCTTGTCTCTGTAATAAAACAAAAAAAATCTCTTGTTTTCCTGCCTTACTGAACTAGAGTAGTCCAGTTTCAGAGTTGCTGATCCCTGGGCTTTGTTTTTAGTTCCTGTTACTGATTCATTGCCTTATTAGGGAGGAGGGAAGTTTCTTTGCTTACCAGTGGGAGTGGGAAGCACTGAGCAGCCTTTCTGTCCGATTTGGTGAAGTTTCAGCCAGAAACTAGTAGTCCATTGGTTGTTTTGGGCCAATTCCTAGCTCCTTTCAGCCCCTGCTATAAAACACGCTAAACACGCGTTTTCCAGCTTGTACCAACTCAGCACAGATCCTCGTGGTGGCCTGCAGAGTGATCCAAGCAGCAGAGAGCTAAAAGAGTGACTTTCTACCAGATATAAGTATTTTTGTGGCTTTCCCACTGTTATTTAAGCTAGCAACTGCATTTCGCCTGTTTTATTGCTACTTTAAGTGATTTCTGCATTTTACACTGTTTATTGCACTTTAAGTTACTAATTGTTGCAAATTGTTTCTGTAGGCTACACACTAAAGTGCGCTAGCCGATTTACAGCAATTACTGTCTGTTTTTTTCCTTGTCTCTGTAATAAAACAAAAAATCTCTTGTTTTCCGCCTTACTGAACTAGAGTAGTCCAGTTTCAGAGTTGCTGATCCCTGGGCTTTGTTTTTAGTTCCTGTTACTGATCCATTGCCTTATTAGGAAGGAGGGAAGTTTCTTTGCTTACCAGTGGGAGTGGGAAGCACTGAGCGGCCTTTTGTCTGATTTGGTGAAGTTTCAGCCAGAAACTAGTAGTCCATTGGTCGCTTTGGGCCAATTCCTAGCTCCCTTCAGCCCCTGCTATAAAACACGCTAAACGCGTGTAAGCGCGATTTAGCGCCGAGTTACCACTGTTGCACACAAGAGCAGCGGCGGTTAAACAAGGTTAAACTATTTGGGCCATCTAAATTCCACTCTTCCAATTTTCCCTTAAAACTACCTTCCTCGAGCTGTACTGCTGATCTAACCAGCATATCCTATAACTGAAAAGTTCATCTCTACTTGATTCCCAAGTAGACTATTCTCTATCTGTAAAGCCTAGCACTTACTCCTACAGTACTTGCACCTTGATAAAGCACTCTTATTATAGATAGTACCCCACCAGCCTAAAACCCACTTCGCCCGGAGTCCTTTGAAAGTCTCTTTATCTACTACTTCTAGTATGTCGAGGGATCAGTTGCTAGTGTCCTCTCCAGCTCAACTGGTGAACCTGGGAATATTGAGGCAATGTTACAACTGCCTCATGTACACAGACAATCCTCTCCTTCTCCCACAAAACACAAATACATGCGAGATGCAACTATACGGCCAAACTGGAGGCTGAGCTCTCTCAACATAGGACTGGCAAGACCAGACAGGAGGAGAAGGTAACCACACACAATACATACCCAGTCACACATGGTACCATCACAACTTCAAATCATACACATACTCACACAAAGACATACTGAGGCTCTGATCAAAAATTTACCAAAACAGCAGAGGCCACCAAAGCAGACACCCAAACAACTACCACCTCACGACCCAACACATGCAACACATAGACCACACAGTCAGAGTGTCAAACAGTCACAGCCCTTAAGGCCAAACAAAATGCCAGACACACTTGTCATTGGTGATTCCATAGTCAGACACACTGACGTCCCGCTCACCAGACTGAGTAAAGAGAAGGTCACAGTAAGCTGCCTGTCAGGCGCTAGAATCCGCCACATAACGCAAGCACTCAGGTCTCTCAACAGCAGGTACAAGTACGACTCAGTCATTGTCCACGCTGGTGTCAACGACCTGAGATGTACCTCCTTGGACTACATGAAAAGGGACATCGAGGAGCTCTCTGATTATGTAGCCCAGGCAGGTATGACCCTGACCTTGAGCAGTATCCTACCTTCACCTAGAATGATGCCACAATACAGTGATAAGATGATCAGCTTTAATAATTGGCTTAAATTCTGGTGTCATTCAAAGGGGATCCAATGTCTGTCTGCCTGGGATGACATGCTGGACAAGCCACGCTGCCGCAAGGGACGGCTTGCACCTGTCACCCTGGGCTTCCGGATATTGGCAAAGGCTCTTGCCACCCCCATAGTGCCTTTTTAGGCAAGGCTCAAATTCTAAACCTACCACCCTAGAACACCAAAAGGAAAAAAACTAAGGGTAATGCTGCTCAATGCCAGAAGTCTCAATCTCAAGATGCACGACTCGAGGCCCTTCTCAATATGGAGAACATCGATGTCTGTGCTGTGACAGAAACCTGGTTCAAGGCTCCTGAGAGCACCCCAGCACTAACAGGTTTCACCTCATATCATGCGCCCGCCCCAAAATCCGGACAACACTAAGAAAGGAGGGGTGTCCATATTCATAAAGGACACCCACACCTCAAGGTTGGTGGCAACGCATGATGCATCGGAGACCATCCAGGTGCAATTAACCATAGGCAAGACTGCTCTGCAATTTGTAGCATGTTACAGGCCACCCTCTCAAACTCAGGAACCTCACATGGCCTTCCTGAAAACATTGGAGGGATAAATGTATCTCCAAACACCATCATACTAGGTGACTTTAACTACCCTAATATAGACTGGGAACACTACTCAAGCCCGAACACTCTAACCCAAAGATTCCTGGAGTTCATAAACTCAAATGCCATGGAACAACTAGTCACCATCCCCACAAGAGGAGAAAACATACTTGATCTCATCATCACGAACATGGGATCAAAATGTTCAACACCGAAGTATACCCCTCACTGGTGAGATCAGATCATAAACTAATCTCGCTGGAGGTCCTCATCCCGCCCCACCTGAAACAAAAAGACCACAGTGAAAAACTTCTCAAAAGCCGATTTCACACTTCTAAAAACTAGTGTGGTCTCCTTTAAGGCCCCTGAGCCAGTGGTAAACATTACTCAAACCGCTGAATCACTTACAAATGCCTTCTACCAGCACCTACAGGACTGCATGGATCAGGCAATCCCAAACAAAACTAAGACTCTCTGTACCAAAGGCAAGCGTCCAGTCTGGTGGACCCCAGCCATAAACAAGCTCTACAACAAAAGGAGGAAGCTACTACAAGATAGAGCAAAATCCTTGAAAGGTAAGACACCTTTGATCATTATAAGTAAAAACTAAGAGCTCTCATAAAATCATCCAAGGCAAATTTTGAGAGAAAAATCGCCAAGGACTCTAAAGAGAATCATAAGGCCTTCTTTAGCTATGTTAGAAACCTAGGAGGAAACTCCCAGATATGCTCAGAATTAGTTCAAAATGATGTGAAAATTACTGAACCTACACACATTGCCAACATACTGGCTGACAGGTTCAGTGCAAACTTCTCCCCCCCCAAAAGGAGAGATATCTATTCCAGAGGATTGTAGCCCCCCAAACATCTCCAACGCCTAGGTGAGAACTGCCCTCACTAAGGCAAAAAACACAGCATCCATGGGACCGGATGGTGTCCCCGGCTGTGTGCTTCATGAACTCAATGAGGAATTAAACCCACAGTTAGGACAGCTGTTTAATCTTAGCCTCACCTCAGGATACGTACCCAAGGAGTGGCGCACGGCGACTGTGGTCCCACTTCATAAGGGCGGTGCCTCCACAGACCCTGGAAATTACCGCCCCATTAGCTCGACAAGCCTTATCTGCAAAGCCATGGAGAGGATCATAATGGAACTCATAAATAAAGACATAGGGAACTTGCAGACTTTGGATCCAACTCAGTTTGGCTTTGTCAAAGGCAGATCCTGCCTCTTAAACTTGGTTGACTTTTTCGAGACAGTCACCAAGGCCATTGATGAGGGAAAGGCAGTCCATACAGCCTACCTCGACCTGGCAAAGGCCTTCGACACAATACCCCACTCAGGTATCATCGAAAACTCATCAGCTTGAATGTAAACCCATACATCACAAGATGGGTTGCAAACTGGCTAAGTGACAGAACCCACAGGGTCAGAGTTGCTGGAGCCATGTCAGACTCAAAGCCTGTCACAAGTGGTGTCCCACAGGGCTCAGTCCTGGGTCCACTCTTGTTCGGCATCTACTTTTCTGAAGTACAAGCAAACACAGGAGGGTTATGGCTGACAAAGTTTGCAGATGACTGCAAACTGGGCCATAGTCGAAACACATCTGACACAGATATCCTCCAGAAGGGCCTCACAGAAATGGATAACTGGTGCCAGAGCCATGGCCTGAAGTTAAACGCCAAAAATGCATAGTCATACCCTTTGGGAAAAACAAGGCTACCCCTAGCTACCATATAGGTGGCAATCCACTGAGCACAGAAAAGTCATCAGAGATCTGGGGACCCAGGTTGACAGTAGCCTTCGCTTGACACTCATGTTGCTAAAGTAGTTAGGAAAACCTTCTATATCACCCACCTGATCATGAAGGGATTCACATCTAGATCAAGGGAGGTCATCGTCCCCTGTACTCATCACTTATTAGACCTATGATTGAGTACAATGCCCCGCTCGAATGTATCTGACCAGACACCTGCTGCAGCTTGAAAGGCCCCAAAAGTTCCTCACCAAAAGGATAAAGGGTCTCAAAAATATGTCTTATGCTGCCCGACTGAAAGAACTCCAGCTCTATTCAGTCTCATACCGCTTGCTCAGAGGTGACCTGTGCCTGACATATAAGGTCATGTCAAACCCAGATTTGATGAATATGCTTCACCTCAAAAAATCTAGATCCCTCAGAACCACAAGGGCGGGAGACTTAAACCTTGACACGGTTATAAATAGAACGTGCTGGAGGGACAGATTCATCACCCAGAGACTCCCTATGCTGTGGAACAAAATCCCGGTACATGTGAGGCAGAGCACCTCTCTGGTCTTGTTCAAGAGGAATCTTGACCAATGGATGGGAGATTGCAGATATACCCCAGGGATTACTTCAGCGTCACTGCTTGACAGAGGCACAGCAAAATGATAGGCATAGTTTTTATTCAAACTAAAGGGGTGGCGAAAGCCACATAACTATGGGCTAGGCTTATAAATGCCCTTGGGCAGATAGCCTAGTATGAACCTATGAACCTATGAACCTATAACGGATTCTTTTTATGGTGTAGTATCTTGCAAGTTGATGTACTTCATATCACTTTTATGTTAATGTTTACCTTTTTCCTACCCACTGACAGCTCTGAAAAAAATATATATATATATATATATATATATATATATATATATATATATATATATATATATATATTATCTATGTATATACATCTCAGTAGCAATGCAGGCACAGGTACTACAAGCTGCAAAGGCAGAGATCCAAGAGAGAAGGCCAGAGTTTAATAGTAAGTATTGCTTTTTTTCTTATAAAGCAGTGTAATGTGTGTGTGTGTGTGTGTGTGTGTGTGTGTGTGTGTGTGTGTGGTGTTTGTGGAATTAATATATACATATATATATATATATATATAATATATATATATATATATATATATATATATATATATATATATATAATATATATATATATATATATATATATATATATATATATATAAAACTACTTATGCATCACCGAGATAAAATCTGGAAATACTACCAAAAATGCAAAACTCCCAACTCTCTTGTCGAATACAAGCAACTGCGAAATCAAGTAAAAAAAATAGCCACTGACCGCAAATCATACTACCTTAAACTTCAAAATAATCATAAAACCAACCCCAGAAAATTTTGGAATAGTATTTCATCAATATTATCCCCAGGCAAAAAAGAGAACCCTTGCCCTGACCCAGACACACCAGACCTCCACCTAGCTACCCAATTTAACTCCTTTTTCATTGACTCCATAGGCAAGCTCACCTCTTCTTTCCCTAACAACACCCCCCCAACTTAACTGATAACAAAAACTTAGCATCCATGAACCCTAAGTCCTCCCCTTTTACTCTCAAATCCATTCCTACCCACACTATAAAAAAGCTCCTACAAAAGTTAAAACTTTTCTCTAATGTCCCAGATGACATTCCATCCAAATTTCTCCAACTAGCTGCTGATGGCATAGCCCTTCCAATCAGCATCCTAATCAATTGCTCCATTCAGAAGTCCTATGTACCATGCCTCTGGAAAACAGATTTCATTACCCCCCCCCCCCCATAAAGGAGGTACAAACTGTTCAATCTCCAACTTTCCCCCTATTGCTCTTCTATCCCCTATCTCTAGATACTCGAAAAATGTATTCACCTCCAACTATCACCCTACCTATTGGACAACCAACTCCTAACTCCTACCCAACACGGGTTTATAACAGGGCATAGCACCACCACTGCCCTTCTTTCCTTCCTTAAAATCATTAACTCTGCTCGTGACTCTGGGAACATAGTTTCTAAGCTCCTCCTTGACTTATCTAAAGCTTTCAACACTGTCTCTCATGTGCTTCTGCTTTCTAAACTCTCCCATCTTAATCTCTCCTCTTTGCCTGTCAAATGGTTCTCCAGCTATCTCTCAGCCAGGGAACAAGCTGTAAAATGGAACTACTGCACTTCCTCTTTCCTTCATACTCCAACAGGTGTACCCCAAGGCTCTATTTTGGGTCCTTTACTATTTAACATTTTCATCAATGATTTCCACCAAAAGATCCCCAACACTAAACTGGTGCAATACGCAGACGACTCCACTATCATCTGCTCAGCCAAAACTCTTCCTTTACTAATAAACCTTATGCAAGAAGCCTTCTCCTCCACTGAGTCCTGGATGCTTGACAATCACCTAGCCCTAAATGCCTCCAAATCTAAAATAATGATCTTTACCCCTTCTAGACATACTGCTGCTGACAAAGCATCCTTCTCTATACTTAGCCTAAACAAAACAACTATTGAAATAGTTCCCCATAAAAAACTTCTGGGCGTTCTTATCGGTGACCAGCTAAAATTTGATATCTATGTACAAACCAATATTAAAAACACTCATCAAAAACGTGGTATGCTTTATCGACACAGGCGCTATCTTTCTCTGTCTTCTAGACAACTCCTATCTACCACCTACCTCCTACCCTCCCTTTTGTATGGAGCTCAGCTACTCTCTAACCTTCAATCATCCCTAAAATCTAAACTTTCCTCATATATAACAAAATTTCAAAGTTTGCCACAAGATCCAAATCCTCTACTCACCATTGCAACTCCCTACATGCTCTAAATTGGTTGGAACTCCCAAGCTACCTAATTTTCATTCAACTAACTACAGCACACAAGCTAATTTTCAAACCTTCTAACTGTCCATCACTCTCCTCTTCCCTAAAACTTCACCAGTTACATAGAACACTTAGATCCACAAATCAAAACCTCTTAGAACTTTACAAGCCAGGGCAACTTCTACTATCATTCTCCCTTGCCAGATTATGGAACTCTCTTCCCCCTTACATTAGAACCACCCCTAACCTACCATCCTTTATAACCCTTCTCCACTCTCACCTCTACTCACTCTGGGAGTGCTCCTGTACACATCCTACCTGATTCCTGATACCTACCCCTATTCTATTCTACTCTAATCTCTGCCACTGCTTCAATTCATCTTTCTAAAATTCCTTTGCCTAAATACATGTAGAGTATTAAATGAACATAAATTTATTGTTTTTGCTAATATCTTATAATTGATTGACTCAGCTCATATATTTCAAAATATGTAAAATCTTGCCTTGCTGTATATTGAATGTTGACCTGTTGTTCTCATATGTTGTACTAATACATTGTTTAATGTGTATGTGTAGACAAAAAAGTGGAAGCACAGAAATGAGTAAGTATATATATATATATATATATATATATATATATATATATATATGTGTGTGTGTGTGTGTACACATACACACCTACACATACACACACACACATATCTGCTGTCTATATATAACTATATAAATATGTATCTATATACATATGCACACACATACACACACACACACACTCACACACACACACACACACACACACACACACACAGACACACACACACACACACACACACACACACACACACACACACACACACACACACACACACACATATATATATATATATATATATTAGGTCTGCTTCAAAACATCTAAAACACATAACATCAAAGCCCCCCTGCACCCCCCCCTGTAAATTAATTATACCAACTCCAAGATCGCACTACAGTGGGAAAAAGTTAATTTCCTACCCCCACTGTATCAAGCCCTCCTACAGAAATGTAGTAAAAAGTGTGTTTGGTAGTTTGGTGTCATTATACATTGAGGGTCTATTATTTTCATGTGATTTGTAGTGTTAGATGTTATGAAATGTGACAGTATGGGTTTTAGATGTTCTGGTCTCAATGTTATGAAGTTAGATGTTATGGGTTTTAGATGTTTTGAAGGGGGACCCATATATATATATATATATATATATATATATATATATATATATATATATATATAAAATGTGCGTGTGTGGTTGTGTGTTTGCATATTTTTGTATATGTGCATGTACATATCGCAGAGTGATTTATAAATGCAAAATGGAAAGTAATAAAAATACAGTAAGTAATTATTTTTACTGCTGTCATGTCAAAGGAATACCTGCAAGCCTGTAACCCATAATGCTTATTTACTGAATTGTTTTTTCATTGGAATTAAGTGCACTTGAATTCATTCACAAAGTTTACTGCTTAGTCATAACTAAAACTGAGCCTTTATGGTAAAAATAATTTAGGAGTACCATCTATTAACAATTTGATAATGTTTTGGTAAAGTTTCCTGTACTTACAAAATGGAAAACAACAGCTAGCAACCAGAAACTAGGTAGAATGGGGCTAGCGGGTGAGTAACAAGGGTATGATCTGCATATTGTAGGCTTATGATTTCTTTATGGCATCCTGAAATGCTTAATTAATTCTCTGTGAATAGTTAATATACCATAGAATGAATGGAAATATTCACATAAGCACAGATAAACACTGCATTGAGTACTGCTAATAAGGCTGCTCAGTTTAAGTTATTGTTAAAGTCAGCACACTTTGCAGGAATGTGCTCTTCCTTTCTGAAACTGACTACCTGCTAACCTTGCCATTAAGTTCATTGCATCAATAGGTAAACCAACCCTCCATCCATCACCAGACACTGAAGTAAGTCTGAATGCATCAGATGGAGAATGTTGAGTACAGGCTGCAACAATTTCTTCAAGTTAAATACCATTTACTCAGGTGCTGCGGTAGCATTGTCGCCTCACAGTAAGACGCTGTCCGGTTCGATTCTCAGCTAGAGCGTCTTCTGCATGGAGATATGTGTGAATGGGCGTACCTTCATTGAAGGTTGTGTGTCAGGGCTGGTAACTCGACATGTAAAAATCAACTACCAATCATTAGCAGACCGGAGTTCCGCTGTGGCGACCCCTACCCGGGAAAAGCCGAAAGACTCAAAACAAAACAAATACCATTTACTCAGGAAGGAAAAGGTCTAGAGGCAAAGAAAAGGTAATAATAGCCACTGTGTGTGTATGTGTGGTATGTCTGTACAATAGTTTTTGCAAAGGTATGATTACTGTAGGTAAAGTAGCACTGAAAGATGTTGATTGAGAATGAGGCAGATGAACTCCCAGGAAATGAGCGATTATAGCTTTCTTCTCCAGCAACTCAGCATGAACTTATATGAATGTAGTAGGCACTGTTAAAAACTCAGAAGAGCAAAATTCATTTGCAATATGTTTTTAAGGCTAAGTACATTATATACAACATTTGTAATGGTACTATTTTAGTGTCATCATTGACAATGAGAATGAACTCTTTATGCTGAAATGAATCTAGGCAGTGGCATTACTCTCTTTTGCTTTTGTAGTGTGAGCACCTACTGATGTATTTATACAGGTACAAATAGTAATAACTCATAAATTATTACAACCATGTAACACTAAATACTGGGACATAATACAATCTTGAAATTAAAACAGCATAGTCTATTGTTTTACTGACCCATATCTTTGTATACCACAACACAGTTCTCATCATTATTTGCAAAGTTTGGTTCATTTGCATCCCAAGCTACGTAGGTTAATGGTGATCCATCCATCCACCTAAAAAAGTGAAATAAACAAAATTTATCAGTTAAGCTGTACTCCATTTTTATTTAACTTTATTTATACAATGTCCATCTGATATGCATTAATAACCAGCATTCATCAACTGGTTTACATTTTCAGCACACCTCTCAACTTCTTTTTTTTTTAAATATTTTTATTAGTTTTAAAACTTTTACAAAAAATGAAAATAAATACAAGATAAGAAACTTGTAAGGTACATCAATCCAAGAAAAAGAAAGTAAAGTACATTCTAAATTAATACAAACAGTTAACAACTTTTGAGTTATAGACAAGCAGTTATTGTAACAAGTACCTTACTCCTGATTGGGTAAAACATTCACTAGGGTGCCCCAGAAAAACATAATACAAATATGAATCAGGCCTCCCAAGAGGAGGATAACTTTAATCAGCTAATACTTAGTATCTTAGTACTAACCTATGAACCTATGAACCTATGAACCTATATACTATTATATAAAGTATAAACTGTTAACTGTTTTGGGGGTACACCACCTAAACTAAACTATACATGTCCTAAAAACCTATTTACACCATATTTACAATATATTTACATTACAATATATTTAATCTCTTAAAGCTTTGCATGTGCCTATTGTTACTTCTCGAATCATGATCTCTTTCTCATCATCATGATTCGAGAAGTAACAATAGGCACATGCAAAGCTTTAAGAGATTAATTATTTCCTATTGCAATCTTGACACGAAGATAAAAGAAGTAATTAGGAAGAATTGGAATATTTTAACAGTAGATGATAAAATAACAGAGATAGTGGGTGATAGACATAGTTTTGCACATAAGAATATGAAGTCACTTAAAAGGTTGTTATGTTATGAGAGTGAGGGTTTTAAACCTATTGATTCTGTGAGAATAGGAACTTTTCCATGCAGGAGTTGTAACCAATGTACTTCTATATCTGGCAATAACATCTTTACACATCCTGACACTGGGAAGATTTATCGTATGAATTTGTATGCTGATTGTAAATCGAGGGATATCATATACATTGCTGTGTGTCAGACTTGTTCATGCTTTTACATAGGCATGACAAACAGAAGTCTGAGGAAACGCATCAGAGAACATGTATATGCGATACACAAAGAAAATAAATCTAATGCCTTAGCTAATCATATTTTACAGCAAAGGTACATCACAGAAATTTAGTTTCACAGTATTAGAATTAATAAGGAAAACCAATATGCTAGGTAACATTAGGAATTACACTGAAGAAAAGGAAAACAAATGGATTCTAAGGTTACAAGGACATAAAGGGTATGGTTTGAATGAACGTGTGACACTTAAGCCTTTTTGGCAGCACGTTCCTATGTACATTGAGTTAATATAATATAAGTGTGATGTTTAGTTATTATTTAATAATGTGCTTTTTATACAATATTTTATATGTGTTGTAATAATTTTATAGAGAAGCATTTATAATTGCCTTTTTAATGAATAATTGATTTAGTTTTATATTAATTGATTTACATTTCTGATTGGTTGAATATGGTTTTTGTATAGTATTTAAATGGTTAGATTTTATGGCAGTTATTTAAGTCTGATGAAGTGTTCTTGAAACATGAAAGCGCTTACTTGCTGCAGCATTAAAGGTTTTTATCAACTTTATTTGGTCATGTTGAGCCTCTTCTGTTCTTGGACTATTGGATTTTGTACACTGGTGGAAGGCTCTTTACTCAGTGCCGCTTTGTTGGTTTATACATTACAGAAAGCATCATTTTCTTATACAGTTATTATTACCCCCTTTTATATATAATTGCTCTTTTGCTAAATGTCTAGGTCCATGTATATACTGTTTGCCAGGTTGGTCTTCTATACAGTTGTTTCATGTCATATCCATTTGTGCCTATGTCACATTTTACATAACTTTTTTTATTTTGAAAGCCCTCAAACAGAACAAACAACCTCCCAAAAAACCCTCCTAAAACCTATAAACTTAACAATACACACAACACTATGCACATCTTCAAATACTGAAATTTTTGCTTCCTAATAAGAACATAAGATCTAAGTTGATAGCTACACAGACAGGCTAAGGTTAACCAAAAAGAAAGGTTAGTCATGCCAAGACACACATTACAGCCTGTTCAATTAGTAAGTGTTATTTGATTTTGTATATCTTTATAACTCTCCCAGTTAAGAAAACACTTGAATGCTTTCCATAAGCACTTTCTCCAAGCCATTTCTCTTTATCAAATTGTCTTCTAGTGACATGCAAACCAGACACAAAATTGCTAAGGGTACCTTGTTTATCAGGAAAAAAGCCTTACGATACACTTGTTACTGGATAATGCCTAGGGCTTTTACCCAGTCATTTCCTTATGCAAGCATAGGAAAAATCACACTGATTTTTCTTTTGTCATTCTCTCTTAACCAGACCCTTCTGTTCTCCCCCATCTTCTCCCCTTCCCTTCTCATTGTTTTTACTGCAGTGCCTACCTTTATCAAAACTGAACAAAGAAAAAGAGAGAAGGGTGAACAAGAAAAAAAAACAAAAGCATCTGTTTATATTAGTATCCCCATTGCATTTTAAAAAAATGAGAGAACGTTACTTCGTCTAACTGCTTTTGTATTATCTTTAAAGTTGTCACACCTGGGAAAACCCCTGATTGTTTTCAGGGAACATTATGTCCTAGTCAATTTCGCTGTTCTTTTTTCTTCTCTTCCCTCAACTAGTCCCCTTCCACAAGACTGTCTCCAGTTTCTCTTTATCAGATTGTTTCCACGTTGGCATGAAGATCAGCTGCAGAAATGCTACTTAGTATACATATTTGCAAGTGCTAGAAAAAAGCCTTATAATATGCAATATTCTTTTTCATTTACTTGCTCTCTGTCTTAAAACAAAGTTCCTTAATCAGTCATTTCCCATGCAAGAATGAAAGAAAGCACATTAATTTGAACTCTGCCATGCCCCCCTTAACCAGACTCCATTTTTCTTTATCATCACATTGCCTATGTTTTTCAAAATTGCACAAGAAAAAGAGAAGAGGGGAAAAAAACACCTATTTACAATCCCAATTACACTCAAAATTAGCATGCAAAGAAAACCATGCAACACAGATACAGTACTATTAAGAAAATAATGTATTTTTTTTTTACTTACAGTTAGCATTCTCCCCTCTCGTCCCCTCCCAAAGCATTTTTCCAAACATTAATGACATGAAGTAGGGCATATACTTTAGAATCCCCCACTCAGCAAACAAATTTTGAAGAAGTCCAATATTTCCAGATTTTCTTGTTCTATTTCGCAAATATAATTATTGTATTGTAATCCCACATTAAGTTACTGATTTTATTATTGTTCTTCTCCATCACCAGCATACTCTTGATTCTTCTAGTCAACTCTCAAGCTCCCTTCATTCTCACCAACATTTTCTGTTGAAATACTGGAAAAGGTTTCACAGGTGCAGTCTCTCTGTGGTCTTTATTACTAGAGGAACAAGAAGCCGAATCGCCTTCTGTTTCACAGCTCAGTTTTTTTGTTGTACAAACCTTTGTATTTTCTCCTTAGCATGCACTTCATCAAAAAATTATTTTGTCCCTCCAGGAAAGAATACCTTGAAGGCAGCTGGATACAGCAATTTGAATCTTACACATGCATCTTGACATTCTCTGAATAGCAGAATGAATTTACTTCTCTTCTGCCTGGTGTACAATGAGTAATCATTCTCTAAAAACACTCTGCTGTCTCCTACTTTTAGTATTTTGTCCTTCTGCCACAGTTTTGACAAAATCAGCTCTTTCTGATGGTAGTTTTGTACCCTTACTATTAAAGGTCTAGGTTGCTTTCTTATAGCTAGATTTGGAGCATACACATGATGTGCCCATTCAACTAATAAGTCCTGCTGTGGAATACCAGTCCAGTTGCTTATTTGTGCGTTCATAAATTGAATGCAGTTTGTTCCTAACAGCTTCTCGGGTATAGCTGAAAATCTCAAGTTTTCCCTATGTGCTCTGTCCTCTAATTCTATTTTTTTTAAACATCTCTCCCTGAGCACTCTCATATTCAGCCAGCCTTTTCTTCATTTCATCCTCTTATTTTTGCAGCATTATCATCTCATCTCAATATCTGCTTATAGCTTTATCCATTTTTTCCAGCCTTTTGTTATTTGTGTTGATATACTCTATCAGTGTTTTGTTTATTTTAACCAAGTCTGTATGCAGTTTTCTTATATCATCCTGTAGGTTATTGGAAGTCATGTCTGAAGGTTGTATTACTTTTTGATGAACAGCTGCAAAACTCTCCCTAGTCAGCATTTCTTTCTCACTTTTTGTAGCTGATTTTTTTTGGTCTTCTGTATTTCTTTATTTCTGGGATCCAGGCAACACACTTTCTAGCAGATAACTGAAATTCACCCATAAATACAAGTCTACTGGCCTTCTCTGCTGAGTTTCTGTTTTCACACTGGGAGAGGTAGAAACAAGCTGTTACTTAGTGAGCAGCCATCTTGGAACCTCCAATGGATAGGGAATTTGGTTTTGTATCTATGTTTAAAACCAAAGTTAAACAGGAAGGGGTTGTGTAATTTGTAGGAGATTTTGTATAGGACAATGTAAGAGTGTGGAAAGAAATGACAGGAGATGGTATGGAAAATGTAGTTTTGCTTGGGAGTAGAAGTTCTTAGTTTAGGTATTATGTATATGAGTAGGAGATATTCCTTTTGAGTAAGGAGAAGTTTTATCTGGTAAGGTGAGAAACAGAAAGGAGGATGCTACTGAGCAGCATAACTTGTTGTAGTGAGGACAGAAGTAGGAGATCAGAGAGTGGTGGTAGTTTTTGTGGAGATGCGGTGGACATACAAGCAGGGGAGTAGAGTACAGAACAGAGCATTGTCACAGGTTAGATTATGATGGCGACAAATAAGTTAGGGTATAGAAGAGTTATATCTGAGGGTCTGAGGTGTGCTGATAACAGAAAATATAATAATGGAATTTAAGGAGAGTTTTGCATTAAATATGAAAGGATGTGAGTTTGCAGTGCATGGCTATAATGCCTTTCATACATTCTGACCCCCATTGAACATAAAAGAGCAAAAGGTGGAGGTATATTTATTTGCATAAAGTATAAGCACATTTCAAGGCTGGTCAAACAATATGACATGCTTGAGTTATTCCATGTCCAATTAGCCAATGGAAAAATCCATTACCATATTCTTGCTAGCTACAAGCCCCCACCATAAAACTGGAAGCCCATATATCATACCTAAAGTTACTAGAATCACTCACCATCTAGCCCAATACCATAGTCATGGGTGATTTTAACTATCCCTGCATTAATTGTGAGGCATTCACGACCAATAACATGGAGGCCCAAAGATACTTGACTGTGTAAATTCAAATGTCCTGGAGCAACTAATCCGCACTCCCACTAAGGGCACAACTATCTTAGATCTGGTACTCACAAATATGGCAGAGTTATATCCTCAATGGTAAGATCAGATCACAAAGTGGTCTCCCTTGAAATAAAGGTAAAGCTAGTCTCCCCACCTAACCCCAAAAACTTTAAGAACTTCTCTAAGATAAATTATCGCCTATTAAGGGACAGCATAGCTAGTTTCCATGTTTCCCCAAATCCAGAAAACACAGAAACCTGTGCAGAGAAGTACACAAACACCCTGTATGACTATATAAACAACTGCAAATAAATGGCAGTACCAGACTGAAATAAACCCAGGTCAAACCACAACAGAACAAAAAGTCCCTCATTAGTCTAAACAGGTGAATCAGGGAACTAGTCAAGTCTCTGAAAACAGACTTTATGAAAAAAATAGCCTACAATGTTAAGGATAATCATAAGGCATTTTTAGTTATGTCTGCAATCTTAAAGGCAACACACAGCAATGTGCAGAATTAATTGTAGATGGCATCACATATACTCAGCCAGAAGATATATCAAATCTGCTGGCTGACAAATTAAGTTCAAATTTCACCTCCCCATCACCCCCAGTTCTCTCCCAAGAAATACCCTCTACCACTCCACTGCCAATTATCACTAAAGAACAGGCTGAAACTGCACTCTCTAAAGCTAAAAACACTGCATCTACTGACCTGGGAATTGCAGACCCATAAGTTTGACTAGTCTTATATGTAACGCCATGGAAAGAATAATCATTGACTTGATAAATAATGGCATAGAAAACCTCCAAACACTTGTTCTAACCCAATTTGGCTTTGTCAAGGGCAGGTCATGCCTACTGAATCTGGTGGATTTCTTTGAGAATGTTACTAAGGCCATGGATTATGGTAAAACAGTATCTACCACCTACCTCGACCTGGCCATGGCATTTAACACAATTCCCCACTCAGGCATTATAAATAAACTCACAAAATCCATACATCACCAGACAGATAGCCAATTAGCTGATAGACAGCACATGTATGGTTAAAGTGGGTGAATCCAGATCCAGCAAGAGGCACATTACTAGTGGTGTGCCACAGGGCTTAGTGCTAGAACCACTACTGTTCAGAATATATTTCTCTGAGGTCAAGGCTAATGTGGAAGGCCTCTGGATGACAAAGTTTACCGAAGACTGCAAGCTGGGGGCAATCACTGAATCCCCCAACAATGTAGATATCCTTCAGAAGGGTCTAAATCAGACAAAGGATTGGTGCCAAAACCATGGGCTAGAACTAAATGTGAAAAAAATGCATTGTCATAGTCTTTGAGAAGTCAAATACCCCTGCAAATTACAACATAAATGGCATACCCCTAAGAGTAAATTCCGAGGTGAGAGATCTAGGCACACAGATAGATAGCAGTCTGAACTTTGACTGCCATGTGTCCACAATGGTGAGGAAGTTCTTTTATGTAGCAAAATGTATAAGTAAAGGTATGGCATCCAGATCAAAAGAAATTATAATCCCACTGTACTCAACCCTCATTAGACCAATAATTGAGTACACTGCACTATTTGGCATGTACTTAACTAGGGACTTACAGCAGCTGAAGTTAGCTTAGAGAAGAAAATACATGGTGTAAACAACATGACTTATGTGGCCAGACTAAAAGCCCTATCCCTTTACTCTGTCTCTTACCTACTATGGGGTGACCAATGTCTGCCCTACAAGGCACTCACATATCCAGCCCAGATGGAGTTGCTACATATCAGCAAGTCAAACAGCAAAAGGGTCAGCTGATCTAGGGGTGTAAATATAGTCAGCGACTCCAGTAAAACATGCCAGAGATACAGATGTATCTCAGAGATTGTCCCTTCTTTGGAACAGGCTTCCTATTCACATTAAGCAGAGCCCTTCCCTGGAACTTTTCAAACTCAATTTGGATCAATGGATGGGGATTCGCAAAGTCACACCTAGGGTAGTGACTGTGTCCCTTATGAACAGGGGCAATCTATAAGATGCTCAATGCACAGGCACAAATCCATGCTATATTTTTGCCCCTAGGGGCCATATACTGGGTAAAATTGGGTTATATCAGCTAGGCTTGTAAGGGCCCTTAAACCATTAACCTAGTAATCTGCTATGAACCTATGATCTGGAGTGATGAGTGGTACAAGAAAAAGTACTGCTTGACAGAAGGGGGAGGGGCTTGGGTAAGGGATGGAATGAATGGAGTTTCCAGCTAGGTGTGATGGGAAGAGTGACTTGGCAGTGGAGGTACTCTTTGTTGGCTAAAAGAGGATAATGATGGTTTAAGAGAAAATAAGTGTGATTTGTTGAGGTGCAAAATGGGAAAAGGGGTTGAGGATGGATGGACGGATGGATGGATTAGTTGTGGGGTTATTGTGGGAGTTTCTAGTGGTGGTTATGCAAGAAGTGAAGGCTGAGGCGAATGAAATTAGGAATAGAGTAGAGGAACAAAGTGAGCATGAGTGGTAGTGAGGAAGAACAGAACAGGTTTTGCCCATCTCAGAGTTATGGATGCAACTGTCATGATCCAGAAACCATATGTGATGTTTTAAGCCACTGTACCAGCAGGGGCCTGTTTCCAAGTGATGGTGAGAGCTTAGATTTGTCACAAAGTATAAGTTGTTAGTTCATTAGTTGTCAGTAAACCCTCAGGGCATGGGAAAGGAAGGGAAAAAAGAAAAACAACATAGAACTTCCTATACAGAAAAGAGGGAGATTCACTAATGCAGTAACTAAAAGAGCAATTTAGAAAGTGCAGGCTACCAGGTAGAGCAGGCCACAGCTCAATAATTACAAAGGGAAGGGGGAAATGAAAACAATGAAACAAACGACTGAAGATGACAACACTGAGTACAGCTAATTGTTTTTAGAGCTCACAAACAATATTCCTTATATATTATTAGGGGTATCTAAAACAGAGAGCTATAACGGAAACGAAAAATGGAATATAGCAGTTGTTGGTATAGCATCCTTATACTTTCTAGCTTGATCAGTCCTTTCTTAGACCCTAGTGAAGGCATATTTTGGTTACAGATCATGTAGCTACCACAGGGAAAATAAGCATAATGAAGCATTTCTGTAATGATGTGTTCTTTATGCATGCTGTAAAAAAAATACATACATACATAAATAATAAAACAGGCACAGAGAATGCTATACACAAAGACTATGCCATGGAATTAGGGAGGTGTCTTATTCATCCTTCTTATTTTTTTTTCCCGACAGGTTAAGCTTAGGTGTGTGTTAACAACAGTAAACACTTTTTTGCCTTTAATATTGTTTGTGTCTGCCTGATGTTTTGGCAGCTGGCCAGCTGTTATATCAGATGCAGGATATAACCCATATAGCTTAGGCTACTGCAGTAGTGATTATCTGAGTATCTACTTGTTATTGCAATGTTACTTACCCAACTGTTTTTTTCTGACTCTGAAATATATTATGAGCTTTGAATATGGGTACTACTAAGCTTACTGTTGTCCCTCCAGTTTTGGGGGCTTTGGAAGATGACCTTTTTAGTTGCATCTTTGTCTTTAGATTCCCATCCTCTGGCCCCTAAATAGTCGATCAGGTTTTATGAAATCTGTGATTCTCATATGTACCTTTATCAAAATCACATTGCTGACCCTGCTGTAATTTCTTTGGAACATTATTAAGGTACTAGACATTTTCTCGCCTATAATTCAGCCAGAGGTGTTTCCCATAGATGGCTTTAATCTTGGAAGACACCCTGTTTAGTTTACATTTGTGAATGTCTGCCCTGGTCCTGCTCAGCATATCTGCTGCATAATTTTGCTCTGACTGAATGTAGGATGCCTGTAGAGTAAGACTGTTCTGTGAAGCTATATCCCAAGCTAACACAGCTAGTCTGCACAGGGAGTAAGGTATCATCCCCCCTTGCTTGTTTATGGACCACATGACTGTGATGTCTGTAAACACCTGAAGAGATCCTGAGACAACAGATGATTTAAATAATTGACAGCATTTATAAGAGCTTGCATCTCTTATGCTTGTGAGTTTTGGTCTGTGTTCTTTGTCCCAAATACCTTGCATTTTTAGTACCTTTGAAACTGATCCATAAGAAAAGTCTGAAGCATCTGTTGTGACAGACTGATTTGGAGCAGGAGGGGAGAATAGGAGACATGGATTCTGATAAATTTATCTCCACCACATGATCTCCCTTTTTACAAATCCCAAGATGGCAGCTTCAAAAGTCAATAGGTATTTATGCTGAGACCAAAGATTTTATATACAGCTGTATTTTTCTCAAATGAAGTCTTGTAAAATGTATCATGAGAACCATGGATGCTATGAGACAGAGAATCCTGAGGAATTCTCTCACTGAGACTGAAGTCTGAGTGGAAAACCCCAGGAGCAGATCTAAATATAGATCTATTTTTTCTTGTGGAAGAAAATCTATACTGAGGTGTTCAGCAGGCACTCCAGAAAAACAATCCTGTGAGAGGGAGTAAGGAAAGATCTCTGAATGTTCTCTTCGAATCACAGAGATTCCTGACCCAAAATATAGATTCTTGGCACTTTGAAAAAGACTCTACAAATATAAGCAAGTCATCTAAATATGGAAAATATGGATACCATGCAAGTCTGTAATGAGCCATCATAGGAGTTAGACACTTTGTGAACACTCATGGGGCAGTGGATAATCCAAAGGGTAAGGCAGAGAACTGATAATGTGATCTAAATACACAAAAACCTTAAGAAACACCTGGAATCTGGATAAAAATGAATGTGATGACATGCATCTTTTAATTTTTTTAATCTAATGTCGCTAAGAAACTCAAATGAGGAATAAGGGGTAATAGGTTGTGAAGTGAAAGCATTTTGAATTTGCACACTATTGCAAACTGGTTCAGGAAGGAAACACCCAAGACTAGTCTCCAAGAATCTTCTTTCTTTGGCATAAAGTATATTCTGGAATAAAATCTTCCTACTAACAAGACAGAAATTTACTGAAACAGCTCTCCCATAACATCAGATTTTTTGATAACTTCTGCAGCAGAAGGTCAAAAATTAAATCTCTGTCCCAAGAGACAACTCAAATTTCAATTTTAACATCTTCTGGGTGGTCCTGAGAATGCTGTCATGCAAACATCATTAAAACAGTTCCAGTGGCAGTAGCCCTGGAGGTAGCATCCATAGAGTCATAAACACATTTTATGCAATGAGTACTGACTTGTGATTCAGAAGCAACTAAATTATACAATGCAGATTCCTCATCACATGAAGAAACTGATGCCAAAACATCACTCACTATTTTACAATTAGTCAGAATAAACGTCAACATACAAGACTGACAGAATTCAAAAAAGTAAAGTTCTTGAAGCACACATTTTATCACCAAACATATCAAAAGTCTTCCCATCCTTATCAGGAGCAGAGGGATGAAAATTAACAGCATTTGTATTCATTAAAGCTGTAGCTGCTAGGTCATGTCTGGGATTGTTGTACAACAATGTGAATGACTGAGGAACTTTACACAGCCTAGCTGCTTTTATGGGCAGCAGGCTGTCTGTTTGGGAAATTGATGGACATGACAAAAACATCCTCCATAGCTGGCAAAACCAAAGAGCTAGGTGAAAGTTCTGAAAATTTTAATTGTAACAAATCATACCATTTTCTGGGAAACTGGGAGACCTTAGTAATCTCCCGCTGAAAACATTGACTCATTCTGGAAATATTCTCAGAGAAAATGAGTGCCTCACATAAAGAATCCAACACCACATACTCCTCAAAATCTGAATCAGAAACCTGAGGAGAAGAAAGCACATTTGTCTTTTGACATTCCACTACAGGTTCAATTTCTTGAACTTCTTCAGGGAAGGAGGAATCTATTGTTTTTTTTTTTTTTTTACCCGGAACAGCCTTAAAAGAAAGGACAAAAGCTTGCACAAGGCCCTAACCCAAGCCTAGTAAATTACTTCTGTCTAAAGTAACTGACACAGGAGAAGACAAATATTTGGTTCTCTGTCTCTTTTGACAGGAATTTCTGAAGAAACAAACCCAGTGTTGCCAGCAACAACTTCCCCAGGGATGGGCAGAACATTCTGGCTAAGCAGGGGCAGATTCTCTGCCTCTTCAACCAGAACCAACAAGAACAGCTCTCCCATGTTAACTGAGGGGACACCAACAGCTGCAGAGGACATGTCTAACCCCAGTTGATATTGGCTGTATGGACTACACTAGAGGGATCTGAAGAAAAAGATGGTTGATCTGAGGAACCAGCTTTGGCCACCACAGAGTCACCCACCTCAAGATGAGGCATATTACCAGACTGCTGTGGTGTTAAGGGCTGCTAAACCATCTTTTTCTTTTTGTGGCTAGAAGAAAGTCCAAAAAAGGAACTGGTATGTTGTTCCATGATCAAGCTAAAAATGGTGACTGCTTCCCTGGGAAGTTTGGCAGCAACAGTAGATAAAACAGGAAAGTTAAAAAGTAACTTTTTCCCAGAAAAATAAACACAGCAAAAAGCACTTTAAACACTATCCCCAGGCTCCAAAAGTAAAATAACATCAGTTTCTCTGTAGAAAACTGTAGCTTTGAACACATTTAACAACTTTTTATCACAAAAGAAAAAAGTGTGCTCCCATTTAAAAGTACATAAAAGTTATGAGACTGTTAACAAAAAAAAACACTTTTCCTAGCTTAAAAAGTACTTCTTTTTAAGAAAAAGTAAGTTTTCTTGAGGAAAAACATAAAGCAGAAGATTTATCCCCAAAGGGAACCTATCTTCACAGCACTGGAGCAACATCAGCTGACTGTCAATTCCTGAATGCCATCAGAGGGGGATTTACCTTCAGTTGGTCTACTAACATGAATATCAGCATCCCAAATGCAAAGCACTCTACATCAAAAATGGAAATATCAACCTCCTAGTATGCATGCACCAAGGTTACTTCTTGATGCATGTAAGTATAACTTAAAAAGAAAAAAAAACATAAACAGCATCCTCACACCCCTGCTAGTTATATATACTAACTCTGAGATCAAACAATCCCAGAGGAAAGGGAATATTCTCCTTCCTGGGAACTGTTGATATCACACACCTGTTGACCATCTGTATAATTGACTAAATGCAGTCAATTAAACAGATGTTGACCTAATCACCGGAACCCCAGAGAAGAACTCTCCTGTGTCAGGTAAGCACTGAAGGGTTTGGCAACTAAACCCTACTTTTGGTCATCTCAGCTTGAGTTGATGAATGGTTTGGCAGCATGGAAGGTGCCCTGAAGCTTTGGAAGCTGGCTGGCTGTTATAGCCTATACAGCAACCAACCCATACAGCCTGACACACAGGACATTGTCAGACCCCACTCTGATGGACCTCCTGTATATCCACAAAACAAACAGCACCAGAATTACCCATTTTAAAGACTTAAACCTTGCCTGTGATATAAATAGGACCTGCTGGACAGACAGGTATCTATCCACAGAGGTTACCCCACTTCTGGAACAGGCTCTCCATCCATGTGAAACAGCGTTTCTCCCTAACCCAATTAAAGTACAACTTTGACAGTTGGATAGGGAATAGAAATTCATCCCTGGTTTGGCACCTATGTCTTTAATGGACACAGGCAACCTGTAAATGGTTCATCTCCCAGGCCCTTACTTGTATATGTTTCATCTCCCAAGCCCCTGCTTACACTTATCAAGGTTACCAGAACTTGTCAGAGATTTGGGATGCATGGCCAGGCTTAAAAAGGCCCTTGTGGTCGTTGTCCTAGTAACCACCTATGAACCTATAAGGCTACTGCAGCTGTGATCATCATGATTATCATCCTCTTTACCTCCCACTTAAAAGCTATGTTATCTTAGCAATAGTGTCCCCAAATGAACGTTTCTAATTAGAGCAATTGCAGGATGGCGTATCCTCTGTCTCATAGGTTCATAGGTTCATAGGTAGGTACCTATCTGCCCTAGGGCATTTATAAGCCTAGCCAGCATGTGTCGGCTTTCGCCACCCCATTGCTTAATTAACTGAGCCTCTGTCAAGAAGAGCCAATGAAGTGATCCCAGGGGTGTACTTTCTGTTGCCCACCCACCTGTCAAGGTTTCTCTTGAAGAGTGTTAGTGAGGGGCTCTGCCTAATGTAGTTAGGAATTCTGTTCCAAAGCATGGGGAGTCTCTGTGACAGGAATCTATCCCTCCAGCATGTTCTGTTTATTATTGTGGCGAGGTTTACCTCACTAGAGCGAGCGGCTCGCAGTGACTTGGATTTCTTTAGATGGATCATGTCCATCAATTCTGAGCTGGACATGGCTTTGCAAGTCAGGCAGAGATCACCTTTGTGTAAGCGATATGCCACTGAGTACAGCCAGAGTTTTTTCAGTCGGGCTGCATAGGACATATGTTTGAGGCCAGTAATCCTCTTGGTGAGGTACTTTTGTGGTCTTTCCAGCTGTAGGAAGTGCCTTGTGAGGTACATCCCGAATTGGGCATTGTACTCTAAGATGGGTCTGATGAGTGACGAGTAGAGGGGCACTATAACCTCTTTATTTCTAGATGCGAACCCTTCAGTAATTAGATGGGCTACATAGAAGGATTTCCTAAATACTTTGGCAATATGATTGTCAAAGGAGAGATTACTATCTACCTGGGTCCCCAGTTCTCTTATTACCTATTCTGTATTAAGGGGGCTGCCACCTATGTGGTAATTCCTGCGTATTTTGTTTTTCCCAAATGGAAAGATTATGCATTTTTTGGCATTTAGCTTGAGACCATGACTTTGACACCAGGTGTCCATCTCAGTAAGGCCCTTTTGGAGAATGCCCATGTCAGCCAGAGATTCAATTATGGTTCCCAGTTTGCAGTCATCGGAACAAAATTCCTAACTATGTTAGGCAGAGCCTCTCACTAACACTCATCAAGAGAAACCTTGATGAGTGGATGGGTAACAGAAAATACACCCCTGGGATCACTTCCTTGGCTCTTCTTGACAGAGGTTCAGTTAATTAAGCAATGGGGCGGCGAAAGCTGACACTCTCTGGTTAGGCTTATAAATGCCCTTGGGCAGATAGCCTAGTACCTACCTATGAACTTATGAACCTATGACTAATGTTAAATTGCAATATACTTTGATATATTTGGGTATAAATTTTAGCCATACACAATCAGATGTGTTCAATAATAATATAGTTAAAACTTGGTCAAATATAGTCAGTAACATTAATAAATGGGAAAAGCTTAAACTAGCTACATTATCAAAAGTTTCAATTGTAAAAATGAACATATTGCCTAAGATTTTATACCATCTGAATGCCACTTTCATGAAAATTCCAGTTACCTTCTTCAACAAGATAAAAGTTCGACTGGCAACATTCATATAGTACCCAAAAAGTACAAGAATTAGCTATAATAAGCTAATACCCTCAAAAGAAAAAGGAGGCTTGAGCCTTCCTGATTTTCAATTGTACTATGAAATTATCAATGCAAGTCACATCATGCAGAAATCATGACCTTATAGGTAATGAATGGTACCCACTATGGATTAAATTATTTCACCGGAACATTATAACATATAAAGTTAATCCAAGAACGATTCCCTTCTTAAAACAAGAAACTCTTAAGGCAACAAAAATTAACCCAATCTTAATAAGCAGCTGTGAAATTTTCAAGAATCTACTGATATCAATAAATTTAAAAGACACGATTACTCTTCTGCAACCAATACATAACAACCCAGATATAAAACTAGCAAACACTATGGTAAATCTAGATAAATACCCTTGAATAAAACATTATACATTATGGGATTTTTACCAATTAAATAACCTTTCAATGGAAAATATCATGAAACTACTTAAAGCAAGCAAAAAATATAAAATGATAATTAAACAAATCTTATACCTAGTAAGTACAATAACTGATATATCAATGTAGTTGAGCAAGATGTTAAATTAGCACAACAAGTTCTAAAATTCATTTTGAGTAAAAAGAAAATGATATCAAATACATATAAATTAATAGGAAATATCAAAATACAATTATTTTTTCAAAGTTTTGGGAAAGTAAAGATAACACCATAACAGAAAATCAAAAGCAATTAGCTATTAGAAATACTATGAAACTGACACCATATAAAAAGTTAATATACACACAGGTCATGATCTTCAACGATGCCTACCATACACCTGTCCACCTTAACAAATCCAACCCATCCAAGTAACCATATTGCCCCTTTTGTCCTAATAAAGAGGCAGATATTCTCCACATCTTTTGGAGCTGCAAAACAGATTATAAACAACGTTGCTCACTAAGATTCCTTTTAGAGAAATCAGGCTATTCAAAATTCACATTGTCATAACGTTATAATAACACTATGCACCCTATTAAAAGCTTACATAGCAAAAAACTGGATAGACAGATCAAAACTAACCTGGTAAGAATATAAAAGCATGGTGAAAAATCATATATTGGCCAAGAAGCTGTATACAAAAAGTCAGAAGAACCAAACCTACTATCAGAGGTACTGCAAAGCATTAATTGATATTCTATCATAAACAGTAAGTTAAATGCTAATTATATAAGGATACTAAACACATCACTTAGTTGAGATTAATAACCACAATAATTAAGGTGACATATTTGTATATATGTATATAGGATATAGTAGAGTAAATTGCTATCATTCTATAGGTTGATGTTATACCTCCAGTACTGCTCACAACTGCAAAATAATATACAAGAGAACTGCTATATGATAAAAGTTCTTGGACTAAATCATAATATAAGCATATCCCCGTAGTAATACAAAATTGTAGATCTACCCAATTTGAATGTTAATTAGTTGTTGTTTGTCTTTCAGCTTTTCCCGGTAAGGGGTCACCACAGCAGAACTCCGGTCCACTAATGATTGGCAGTAGATTTTTACAAAACGCCGAGGTGTCAGCTCGACGCCAAACCTTCAACGAAGGCACGCCCATTTATGCACACATGTCTTTCGAACGCTACCCAACTGCGGGGAGGACATGCAGACTCCACACAGAAGGCACTCCCAAGCCAAGCTGAGAATCGAACGGGAGAACCTCTTGCTGCGAGGTAACAATGCTACCGCAATACCACCGTGGCATACTTGGATGTTAATTAGTAAAGTGTGCAATATCTATTATTACTTGCTTATGGTATGCATTCTTTTACATCAACCTTACCAGATGTATATGTCTTGTTTATCTTCTTCTGCATATTTTGTGAAAAAATATTTAATAAAAAAAGAAATTTGATAAAATAAAACAAGTTTGCTTTGAGTATAATGGGAAGGCTGTTTCCCCAAATCTGTCCCCCCAACTAATGTAACCATACTCTAAATCACAAAACATTAGGAGAAAGAGCAAAACACCACTTAGACTGAGATATATTTCCAGTAATTACTGAATATAATGGGTTCACACTCATTAATTAACTAAGTTTAGTTCATTAATTTTGTCAACTGACCTCATTAAATATAGCGGTACACATCAAGAAAACAAAATAAATGACAGTAAATCTTTTACCGATGAAATAAGTGGTATTTTGATGTGTGCAGACATTGTGACGTACACCTGTAATCCATCAACTTTAGTGAAACACTTGGAGAATGTTAAGCAGGTTATTAATGTGTGTGTGTGTGTGTGTGTGTGTGTGTGTGTGTGTGTGTGTGTGTGTGTGTGTGTGTGTGCGTGTGTGTGTGTGTGTGTGTGTGTGTGTAAGTAAGAGAGTCATATGCATCATAACATCTATTTTTAAGGCTAACACAACAGTACTACATTGATTCTCATATTACACAGGACTGCTGACTTCAAACTCACTTGGATCACACACAGCTTTTTTTAAACTTCCACTTGTATTTGTATTTGTATTTCTATCCAAACCTTTTGGACAAGCAAAGGTTTTAATTTCATCATAACACTCACTTGGTTTACCAGTCATGTATAAACAATGCAATGTCAATTTAACCTATGCACATTTTAATGTTTCATTTTATTATTTGGCTGTTCTTTTGCTCAAAACAGTCTCAATTGTTTCTTAATGCAACTCAGCTCTAACCAAACATGTGACTAATTAACATCCTCATTTAAACAGTTGCCTCACTGCAGGCAACTGTTTTTGACTTGAAAAAGCTTGGCATTCTCCAAGCGAAAGCGCTTGTCTGATTTTGCTGTTCTGTACCTACTGACTTTGGATTTTACCATTTGGTCTGATTTTGCTGCTTTGTACCAACTGTCTTTGGATTTTTACCACTTGGCAACTAATAAAGGACTTACCTTTTTTACGAACTATTGTCTTCACTTTGCGGTTCTGGAACTACTCTTCTTGGTGTTATCAGTTTTGCTCTTATTTTTCTTCAAGAGTCGGAGAGAAACATATGAAGATGGAATGTAAGTGGCTTGGATTCAGTGCCTGTACATTGAGCAGTGCAGAAGGTCTTTTTTTTGGCTTCATTTCACATTTGTGATACAATGAAAGTTTGGATTGCATGTATGTGTGTATGGGGAGGGGGGGGGGGTTGCACTCTTGGAGTGAGGGTTTAGAGTAATTGTTAGGAGCCTGCTTTCAGTCGGTTACTTAATGCTTCTTCCAGAGAGGTATTTCTATATTTTACTTCACTAATGAAGTGCCAAGCAATTAATCAAATGTCATGATTCTCAGAATTGTTCTCATATTATTGCATCCTTGAGGCATAATATTCAGCAGGTACTGTAGGAGTATTAGGCACGGGGCAATTTATACCCAGCAAGCAAGGTTTGATCCTGATGGCAAACTCTGAGAGACCAGATACTTTGGCCAACAAGACCTACACCCACTTTTTCAATGACTCAACAAGTAATATTTGGGTGAGGTTGCAACCAGGTGAAAACAGCCAGTAGTAACCTTGCCCAGACAAGAAAATGAAGTAAAGCATTTTCTGTAGGGAAAGCCCCTCTGCACAACCCATGTGTAGGGCATTGGCCCTCCACATCCTCAAACTTTTCAATTTCACAGTAAACCAGACATAAAGATAGGAAAAATGTTCCAAAAGAAAGGAATCACTGTCAGCATGCACTTAGAAACCACATTGTCAGCAATTTCTTATGGAAAATGGCAAATGGGATGTTCAGCTTCAGTGTGCTAACCTGAACAGATAGCATGTCGACCAGTTTAAGCATAATGAAGGTAAGGAAGCCTCTGCACCTATATGGCACAGAATACTGTTATATCATGGTATAGAGGGTGTAGGCTTTTTTTTTTTTATTCTTTTGATTACTAATCATTCTTCAACAAAACAGAGTTCAGTGAAAAATACCTTATGCTGGCAGTAGCTAGATTCATGTCCAGACTCTTACTGAATAATGCTAACAATGGCCTAAATATTTCTTGTAAGTAGGAATTTTAAAAATTGTTTGTAATTATTTAATAGTTGAATCTTACATGAAGGAGTACACTTTTCTTTTACTTTCAGCACTAAACTTTATTATAAGATATTCAAGATGAACATACAAAACATACCATGATGCAATCCATATGCACAGTGCACCAATGTGAGGCAGTAGTAATTATTAGTACATATTAACCACAAGGATTTATCTTTACTACATTTTGTAAACAAGATGTAAGTTTTCATAAGTTTATAAAATCAAAAATAGACCTCAGAAGGCGTACAATAAAGACAGTTAAATTCACTTACTTTAATGTTAGAACAAATGCACTACATTAACATCCTAAAATTACGTTTTTGTTTACAAAACTTCATCAGATGTGGGTTGAAACCTCCTAAGTATTTATACCTACCACAATTAAGTTAGAACCTATCACAAAGCATTTTAATTAACATAATTAATTCTAAGCTAAAAACTTTAATAATTCCATAAAATGTACCTTCTATAATAAAAACATTTTTACAAATTTCCTCTACATTAAAAGCATTTGGTGAATAAATAAGCTGCACTTAGCAAACCTCTGGGCCGTAGAATAATATCTTCTTTAAAAGAAGTGTGCTTTTATGGAATTGTTCTTTGTGTTTCCTAAAATGGTCTAATACTATCTTTTTTAAAATAGTTTAAAATATTTTAAAGCGTTTAATGCATTGTTTATTTATTTGTTATCTTAGTAATAGTGAACTATTATTGAATTTTAAAACGTGTCTTCTAATAAAATTCTACCCTTTTAAAGTGCAATTTTATAGGTGACCACAAGATGGTAATATAAATTAACAGAATGATTTTTTTCCTTCCTTCACAGGAAAAGTTCATATTTTATAAGCTGCGGTGGTGGTGCTGTGGTAGCGTTGTCGCCTCACAGTTAGATGTTGCCCGTTCGAGTCTCAGTTATTAGGGAGTCTTCTGTGTAACGACATGCGTGAATGGGCGTTCCTTCATTGAAGGTTGTGCATTAGGCCCGGCAAGCCAGTACGTAAAAATCTACTGCCAACCATTTAGCAGACCGGAGTTCCTCTGTGGCAACCCTAACTGGGAAAAGCCGAAAGACACAAACAAACAAACAATATGTTTTATGTTTTGTCATATGTATTTATTTATTCTTCAACCAGTTATTTAAAATTATTCACTGAATGGTTTTAATGTAGAGGAAATCTGTAAAAAGGTTTTTATTATAGAAGGTACATTTTATGGAATTATTAAAGTTTTTAGCTTAGAATTCTTCTTCTTCTTCTTTCGGCTGCTCCCGTTAGGGGGTCGCCATAGCAGATCAACTGTTTCCATTTATTCTTGTCCTCTGCATCTTGCTCTGTCACACCAATCACCTGCATGTCCTCTCTTACCAGATCCATAAACCTTATCTTAGGCCTCCCTCTTTTCCTGTTACCTGGCAGCTTCATCCTTAGCATCTTTTTCCAATATACTCTGCATCCCTGCTCAGCACATGTCCAAACCAATGTAATCTTGCCTCTCTGGCTTTGTCTCCAAACCTTCCAACCTGGGCTGACACTCTAATATACTTATTCCTAATCCTATCCATCCTCATCACACCCAGTGCAAATCTTAACATCTTCAACTCTGCCACGTCAAGCTCTGACTCTGCCTTTTTATCAATGCCACTGTCTCCAACCCATATAACATAGCTGGTCTCACCCTCTTGTAGATCTTCCCTTTCACTCTTACTGGTACTCATTTGTCACAAATCACTCCTGACACTCTTCTCCACCCACTCCATCCTGCCTGTACTCTCTTCTTCACCTCCCTTCCACACTCACCATTACTCTGAACTGTTGATCCCAAGTACTTAAACTCATCCACCTTCCCCACCTCTACTCCCTGCATCCTCACCATTCCTCTATCCTCCCTCTCATTCACACACATATATTGTGTCTTAGTCCTACTGACCTTCATTCCTCTTCTCTCTAGAGCATATCTCCCCCTCTCCAGGGTCTCCTCCACTTGTTCCCTACTCTCACTACAGATCACAATGTCATCTGCAAACATCATAGTCCACGGGGACTCCTAACTGATCTCATCTGACAACCTGTCCATCAGCACTGCAAATAAGAAAGGGCTCAGAGCTGATCCTTGAAGTAATCCCACCTCCACCTTAAACGCATCCGTGACTCCCACCCCAGACCTCACCGCTGTCACACTACCCTCGTACATATCCTGTACCACTCTTACATACTTCTCTGACACTCCCGACTTCCTCATACAATACCACAACTCCTCTCTATGCACCCTGTCATATGCTTTCTCTAAATCCACAAAGACACAATGCAACTCTTTCTGACCTTCTCTGTATTTCTCCATCAACACTCTCAGAGCAAACATCTCAACTGTAGTGCTCTTTCCTGGCATGAAACCATACTGCTGATCACTAATCATCACCTCCCTTCTTAACCTAGCTTCCACTACTCTTTCCCATAGCTTCATGCTGTGATTGATCAGTTTAATCCCTCTGTAGTTACTGCAGTTCTGCACATCACCCTTACTCTTAAAACTCGGTACCAAAATGCTTTTTCTCCATTCCTCAGGCATCTTCTCACTTTCCAAGATTTCATTAAACAATCTAGTTAAAAATTCCACTGCCATTTCACCTAAACACCTCCATGCTTCCACAGGTATGTCATCTGGGCCAACAGCCTTTCCATTCTTCATTCTCTTCACAGCTATCCTTACTTCCTCCTTGCTAATCCATTGTACTTCATGATTCACTATCCGCACATCATCCAACCTTCTCTCCCTCTTATTCTCTTCATTCATCAACCCCTCAAAGTACTCTTTCCATCTGCTCAACACACTCTCCTCGCTTGTGAGTACGTTTCCCTCATTATCCTTTATCACCCTTACCTGCTGCACATCTTTACTAGCTCAGTCCCTCTGTCTAGCCAATCGGTACAGGTCCTTTTCTCCCTCCTTAGTGTCCAACCTTTTATACAAATCTTCATATGCCTTATCCTTAGCCTTCGCCACCTCTCTCTTTGCCATGCACCCCATCTCCTTATACTCTTGTCTACTTTCTTCATCTCTCTGACAATCCCACTTCTTCTTCTCCAACCTCTTTCTCTGTATACTCTCCTGTACTTCTTCATTCCACCACCAGGTCTCCTTGTCCTCCTTCCTCTTTCCAGGTGTCACACCAAGCAGCTTTCTAGCCATCTCTCTTACTAGCTCTGCTGTAGTTGCCCAGCTATTTGGTAACTCTTCACTGCCACCCAGTGTCTGTCTTAACTCTTCCCTGAACATCACCTCACAATTACCCTTTTTCAATTTCCACCATTTGATCCTTGGTGCTGCCCTCGCACTCATCCTCCTCCTCTTCTTGATCACCAATGTTATCCTACAAACCACCATCCTATGCTGCCTAACTACACTTTCCCCTGCCATCACTTTACAGTCTCCAATCTCCTTCAGACTGGCCCTTCTACATAAGATATAATCCACCTATGTGCATCTTCCTCCACTCTTGTATGTCACCCTATACTCCTCCCTCTTGTTAAAACACATATTCATCACAGCCATGTCCATCCTTTTCGCAAAATCCACTACCATCTGACCTTCTGCATTCCTTTGCTTAACACCATACCTACCCATCACTTCCTCATCCCCTCTCTTCCCTTCACCAACATGCCCATTGAAATCTGCTCCAGTCACCAGTCTCTCACCCTTGGGTACAGTCATCACCACTTCATCTAACTCACTCCAAAATTTTTCTTTCTCATCCATCGCACACCCAACTTGTGGAGCGTATGCACTAACAACATTCATCATTACACCATCAATTTCCAGCTTCGTAAACATCACTCTATCTGACACTCTTTTCACCTCCAAAACACTCTTAGCATACTGTACAGGATAATGCCTACACCATTTCTCCTTCCATCCACACCATGATAAAACAATTTGAAACCACCTCCGATACACCTAGCCTTGCTCCCCTTCCATCTGGTCTCTTGCACACACAATATACCAACCTTCCTTCGGTCCATCATATTAGCTAGCTCTCTCCCTATACCAGTCATACTGCCAACATTCAAAGTTCCAACCCTCACTATCACAGTCCCAGCCTTTACCTGAATTCGGGCATGCCTTCCCCCTCTTCTCCTCCTTCGGCCAACAGTAGCCAAATTTCTGCCAGCACCCTGTTGGCCAACAGTACTGGTGGCAGTTATTGTTAACCCGGGCCTCGGCCAATCCAGTATGTATTTCTGTACTGTTGTCTGCATGTATGATTTGGCAAAATATTTAGCTTAGAATTAATTATGTTAATTAAAATGCTTTGTGATGGGTATAAATACTTAGGAGGTTTCAACCTACATCTGATGAAGTTTTGTAAATGAAAACGTAATTTTAGGACGTTAATGTAGTGCATTTGTTGGGACATTAAAGTAAGTGAATTTGACTGTCTGCGAGCTTTATTGTACACCTTCTGAGGTCTATTTTCAATTTTATAAGTACGCTTTGTGGACCAAGTGCAATTTTTCTTGGATTTCCTAAGTTTATATCACAACTTCATCAGAATTCAAGTTACAACTGAAAAAAGCTCAGTTTAAATACCTGAATACTTAATCAATTAATCACCTGCCCTAATTAACCATTAAAAACTTGGTTAAAATTTGTTCATTTAAATACAAAACTTAATCTAGCTGCCAACAGTAATGAATAAAGAAAGAAAAAATACCCAAGGGTCTCTGTCTTTGGAAGTGCCCTAACAGCATGGTTGTTGGTTCCCCTTTGCATTCGGAACTAATTGAGTTCTTCAATAAACAATGGGTTGAACTCCTGCTTATTTTGCGTAAACATAACCAGGTTACGATAGACTCACTGGTCAAGGAGGCGGACCAGTTGGATTCTATTATCAAAAAATATTTATTTTTTAAAGTGCAAAGACATGAATACAACAGGATTTTTTTCTAAGATTGATTCAGTTATTTGCGATGTGCAGAGACACAAATGTTACAAACTAGAGCGTGACAGACTTGAGTATCCAGGGGGGAAAGCCTATCCAAAGCCAGCAGCACTAAATACTAGACCCAATGGTGAATTGAGGGAGTCGGGGATAGGAGCCAAACAGATGGAAGATGTCAGTAGAGACCACGACAAGGTGGAAGCCGCCCCTTTAGATCAGCCTCTACTAAGAAGGTCCGAAAGGATACACAACCATGTAAATGGCACACAGGGGAATTTTGAAAGGGGGCCTACAGCAATAGAACTACCATCCCCATCCCTGAAACTAGGGGAGGAGAAGAGGAGGGAACAGGCAACAGAATTACCGTTAGTAGCTGAAGTTGATGGACAGGAGTTCCCTGATGTTTCAGGTACTGATACGGGTTTCTCCCTTAGCATTTTCACTAATCAGAGTGGTGATTTTAAAATTTACAATTACTCTAATTATGAATTTCAAGATGAACTTGGTTCACTTCTTAGTAAAGGATTGACTTTTGTGCCAACAGCTTTTTCAAATATTGAGACCTTAATGATTGACTTAAAACTTTTTCTTAGAAAGCTTAACTTAAAAATATTGTTTAAAGGGGTTGAATTACTTTATACTTCTAATATATTACGTAAAAGCAGTATTTTTAACCCTAAATAAGCTATGCCTTTGTTAATTTTTGAGAAGATCTGCGAGTGGAATTTTAGGACCATGATACAACAACAATGTAGGGATTCAAATCTATATAACTTGTGTGAAAGTGAAAGAAAGCTGCTTAGAGAACTTATGGCTAATAAAGAGGTACGAGTCATGAAGCCTGACAAGGGGTGGGAGTGTTGATTATGATTAAAAGAGACTATCTTGATAGGATGTCTGACAAGGATTTCTATGAACAAATAACTTTTAAACTTTATTAACATTTCTTACAACAGAATTAAAATGTTTTTGACAGATGTTTGATCAAGGAGAAATTTCTTTTGAGCTTTATGAATTTTTGCAAGTAAAATTTCTTCTTATACCTACCCTGTTTGGCATCCCAAAAATACATGTGTTTGACTGACGCCCCCTATGCAACCAATTGTTAGTGGCAGTACGTCCATCACACACCCTATGGCCATATTTATTGACCAGAAGGTTAAACGCCGTGTTCAGGCAGAAACTCACATTATTAGGGACTCATGGGATTTTTTATATAAATTGAGAAATGTATGTTATTGCCCAGAATTAGCTTTCGTCACAATTGATGTGGCCAATTTGTTTAATGTTATCCCTCAGAATGAAGGACTGGAGATGTTCCATGATTTTTTAATGGAATCTAAGGCCTTTAGTAATAATGAAATTAATGTTATGTACACACTGACGGAGATAGTTCTAAAAACCAACTTTGCGTTTATTGACAGACAGTTTTTCCACCAGAAAAAGGGAGTAGCGATGGGAGCAAGTTGTGCTCCTGTCTTTGCAAACATAGTACTTCTGCAATGGGAGAAGCATTTTTTGTTCAACAAAAGTAACATACTTGGTTGGTGTTTCTATGCCCAGTATTTGGATGACATCTTTATAGCATGGGATTCAAGTGACATTGAAACCAAAAATTTTGTTGATTTTTTACACTCAACCACTTCTTTTTTAAAGTTTACTTACACTTATAGTAAGAAAGAAGTTAGCTATTTGGATATATTGGTTACTAAAGATGAAGTAAAAAGGTCATATAAAGCAACATATACAGAAATAGTACTTATTCCAACAGTCTTCTGCACTACGACAGTTGTCACCCAGCTCACCAGGAAAAAGGTATAATAACGGGACAATTTATAAGGTTGGCCTGTATGATTACAGATGAAGGAACTTTTGAACAGGAAAGTATCAAATTAATATGTTTCTGGCAAGAAATTGCCCTGGTGACATTGTTGGCCAAATTCAGGGTGAAATTTCAGATAAAAGACACAGGGCTATTATTAAAACTATTATGTATGAAACAGATTTTATTAACTCTAAACAAACTGATTTCTTGTTCTTTCATCACTACTTATACACAAGATTATCCTGTAGTCATATTATTATCAATAACTGGTCTTTTTTAAGGCTTTGAAGGAATGAAGGAAATCCTGGGGGAGCGACCTAGGTTTGTCACTAGGCAGGCTACGTGTTTAAAAAATATGTTAGAAGCAGATGACAAAGGTTCTGATTTTTTAAGTCAGAAGAAGTGTGGTACTTTTAAATGTAGAAGTTGTAGTCAATGCTCTTGGTTGCTTGAAACTGATGAAGTTACTGTTAATAGGATTAACATAAAAAGCTCCTTTCATTTTTTTAGAAGCTTTCTGTAAAGTTTGTGAACAGGATTTATATAGGCTGTTTGATACCAAACCGACTGGCAAAAAGTTTTATAATATGAATAAGAAGCAAGAGGAAGCACTTACTCCATTAGGAAATGACACTTCTGTAGTCATACGCCCAGCAGACAAGGGCGGTATGATAGTTGCTATGGATAAAAATGTTTATTTTAATTCTATTAATGACATGCTCAGGGATGAAAATGTATATGAGAGGGTAGATATTAAATGTATAGGAAATTTGATGAGAGATATGCACTATATGGTGAATGATTATATGTTAAATTTTCAGATTACAATGGAGCTGACACAATACCTTAGAGTAGAATCACCTACCATGCCTAAGTTCCAGGGACAACCTAAGGTACATAAAAATTCTAGGACACACCCATTTAGGCCTATAGTAGCTGGGCAAGGTTGGATCACTGAACCCTTTTCTGTTTTTATTTATTGAAAAACATATTAGACCGGTCCTGGATAGATCAGAAATTGTGTTGAGAGACACCAAACATTTTTTACAAGATCTGTAAGGGTATGTGGAAAAGCATGACCATATACATGAATATATGTTCATAGGTTCATAGGTAGGTACTAGGCTATTGGCCTTAGGGCCTATATAAGCCTAGCCAAAAGGTACACTGGCTTTCGCCACCCAAAAAAATAATTTTCCTGTGCCACTGTCGAGCAGAGCCACAGAAGTGATCCCTGGGGTGAATTTCCTATCTCCCATCCAATCATCAAGATTTTTCTTGAAGAGTGCTAATGAGGAGCTTTGTTTGATATAGATAGATAGTTTGTTCCAGAGTATGGGAAGTCTCTGGGACAGGAATCTATCCCTCCAGCATGTTCTGTTTATTGTAGTGACAAGGTTTAGATCCCTAGAGCATGTAGCTCGGAGGGATTGGGATTTCTTTAAGTGGAGCATGTCCAAAAGCTCTGGGTTTGACATAGCTTTGTATGTTAGGCAGACATTGCCTCTGAGTAGGTGATATGTGATGGAGTAAAGCTGTAGTTTTTTGAGACGGTCTGCGTAGGGCATCTGTTTGAGGCCGCTAATCCTCTTTGTGAGGTATGTCTGCGGCCTTTCCAGTTGTTGTAGATGTCTTGTGAGGTACATAGCAAAAGAGGCATTGTGCTCTATAATTGGCCTAATGAGTGATGAGTAGAGGGGGAACAATGACCTCTTTTTTTCCTGGATGAGAAACCTTTTGTGATGAGGTGTGCCACGTAGAAGGATTTTGTGGCGATGTGATTATCAAAGGAGAGACTACTGTCCATGTGTTCCAAGGTCTCTTATCACACTTTCAGTGTTAAGTAGACTACCGCCTATGTGGTAGTTAATTTATTTATTTCCAGTTTGATAACCGGGGAAGTCCACTAGGCCCGAAAGCCCGTTTTCAGTGTAGGCCCGGGGAGAAAAGCTCCATATTACAAATACATTACACACATAAGGCTCCGTGTTCTAAAAACATAGCATATATAACAATTTCCAAAAACATAGCACATTTAGCAATTTTACATGCAAAAAATAACATTTTTATACAATTGTATTGTTAGCCTAGAAGAGAGAGAAAAAAAAGAAATTATACATAGATATGAAATGCAAAAGAAGTAAATCAGAGGAGAAGTGTAGGAAAAAGGAGGTTCAAAGAATTTAAAGGAGAAGAGATGCCAAAAAGAACAGTTAGACTAAGATTAATTTTATTTTTGAGTAGAAAAAGTACATCTTATGAAAAAGGTAAAAGATACATTTGTGAGAATAGGCATGTAGGCAGTGGGGAGGAGAGGATGTAAAATGAATATATATAGAGTTTAAGCAGGGGAAAGAAAGGAGATAAAGAAGTAGAGGGTGGGGAGCTGAGGAGAGAGTTGGAAGAAGAGAGACAAGAGGGAGGAAATTGGAACTGGGATGTAATGGGATCTAGGTAGGAAGTATACAATTACATTTCCAGTTTTGGGAGAGGTGAGAATGGAGAAGAGATTTGAATTGTTCATAGCTTGTAGTGACTCTTAGAAGGGGAGGAAGCAAGTTCCATTTTTTTGCTATAGTGTAAGAAAGTAGGAGGTGGCCAGGTGGTTGTTTAGGTTTATATAGTGAAAGAAGATTTTGGTGGCTGATCTTAGGGGCCTGAGAGGAGTGTAGAAGGGCAAGATATTAGACAGTGCAGGGCAAGCGGTGGGTTTAAAAATTAGTTTGTGTGCAGTAGTAAGTTGGAGGTAATCGAGATGATTAGGGAGTTCTAGCCATTGGAGACTATGGAGGTAGATGCAATGGTGTGCAGAATGAGAAGAGTTAGTAGCGAATTTGGTGATTTTGTAGTAGCATCTTTCAAGTTTTGAGGAGATAGAAGCTGTGAGGTTGGTTAGAAGAGAAGCACCATACAATAGAGAAGGGAGAAGGTAGGTAGAGGTGAGTGCTTGTCTTGTAGCTAAAGCTAGAAAGTTAGCGTTTCTGTAAAGCATACCGAGCTTCTGATGTTTTTTTTATGTTTAGTTGAATATGAGTATTAAATTTCAGGTGTTCATCAATGGTAACTCCGAGTAATTTTGCACAACTAACAATGTCTATTGGGGACTGGGAGAGGCTGGAGATCTTGAAGGATGGCTTATCAAGAGGCAGAGCTTTTGTGGGGGAGAAGAGAATAATATGGGATTTATTGGCATTAAGGGAGAGATGGTTTTGAAGCATCCAATTCTCTGTGGTTGTGAAGGCCAATTGGGTTTTGGCTTGGAGCTCAGGAAGGCTAGAGGCTGAGCAGATTAAAGTGAAGTCATCTGCATTATGTACAATTTGAGAATGAAGAATTGCAGAGTGGAAATCATTGATAAAGACATTAAAGAGCAGAGGTCCGAGCATAGAACCCTGAGGGACTCCGGTAGGGGTAGGTAAGACGTTAGAGGTACCTGTATGCCATTTCACAGCTTGGGATCTATCTGAGAGATAACCTTTGAACCAAGAAAGGGAATTGAGGGAAAGATTGAGGTTAGAAATGTGGTTGAGAAGGAGTGTATGGGATACCGTGTCGAATGCCTTGGAAAGGTCAAGAAGAACAGTGAAGACAATATCTCCAGAGTCACGGGCATGGTTAACAATGTCTAAGAAAGAGAGGAGAGCAGTAATGGTACTGTGGCCAGGATGGAACCTGTGTTGAGTAGGAGTGAGGAGATGGTTATTGAGGAGGTGGGGCATGAGTTTCCGGTGGATACATTTTTCAAGGACTTTTGAAATTGGGGAAAGAATGGCTATTGGGTGGAAATTAGAAATGCTATTATTTTTTATGAAGGGGCAGAATGTAGGCAGCTTGCCAAAGTTTGGGAACATAATATTCCTGGATGGATCTATTGATGAGAATGCTGATGGGTATGGCGATACCATCTGCTGCGAGCTTGAGAAAGAGTGATGGGATGTTGTCTGGGGCATTGGAGCATGGTTTGAGTTTGGAAAGAAGTTTTTTGATACAGGTGGTAGACACAGGTTGTAGAAAAATGTGGGAGGGGTTTATGGGAGCAGGAGTGGGGGGAGGAAGGTGAAGAAGGCTTTGGGTTCAGGCTGAGGGTGGAATTGGAGAAGGATTTGGTCAGTTCAGCTATGGAGCTGGTAAAAAAGGAGTTGAAAAGGGTTGCAATTTCTTTGTCAGTCTTATTGTTGTCTGTACAGGGATTGGATTTAGTACCTGGGTGTAAGAGGGGATTGATGGAATTCCAGAATTTTTTGGGATTGTTTGAGAGGGTAGACTGTAGTTTGGTGTAGTATGATTTTTTATCTTGTGAAATAAGTTTGTTAGTGAGATTGCGGAGTTGCTTAAATTGAAGGAATGAAGCTGGGTGTTTATTTTTATTGTAGAGTTTCCAAGTTTTGTCTCTTTGTAGCATTAGAGTTTTAGTGTCCTTAGTTAGCCAAGGGGCAGAGTTGTATTTTATTTGTTTTGTTCGAGGTGGGGCTTGGGAGTTTAGGATTTTAAGGAAGGTAGTATTGAAGACTTCTAAGGCTTCATCTAGAGGAAGAGTTTTTAGTAAATCCCAGTTTGTTAGTTTAAGGGTTTCAGAGAATATAGAAGGGTTAAAATTAGTTAGGTTGCGAGTGTGGGCATATTGATGTTGGTGAGGGAGCTGTTGGGTAGTTCGGTTAATAAAGGCCAGAAGATGATCACTTATTGAGTCTGGTAGTATACCAGAGTTGGAGATATTGTTGGGGTGGCTGACTAAGATCCAGTCCAGGATGGACCCTGGGGGGTTATTTTTGTTAGGTCTGGTAATGTTGTTTATTAGTTGAGTAAAATTATAAAGATTGATAGACAGAGTGGGAGTATTGTTATTAATTTTATTCCAGTCGATATTGACATTGCCTAGAATGTAGGTCTCTAGTTTGATATTGTTTGTAGCCCAATAGAGAATATTCTCTAGGGTGGAGGTGTTGTCTCCAGGGGGTATATAGATGGCTATAATACAGATACTTTTAAAGTTGTTCATTTTGAGGATTCCTATGATTAGTTCAGCATTATTAAACTGAGGAATGGGATTTTGGTATGGGCTGAGATTTAACAAGCAGTTGTAGATTAAGGCTACACCGCCTCCTTTTTTGTTTTGGCGATTGAATCTAAGTGCTTGGAAGCCAGGTGGTAAAATCTCAGAGTTAGTAGTTTGTGGTTTTAGCCAGGTTTCAGTTACTGCTACTATGGCAGGCGCAGTGAGATTTAGCCAAGCATGGAAGTTTGTTATTTTGTTATTAATACTCTGGGTATTAATGGTAATGAACTTAAGGTATTTATGGCTGTTTCTATTAGTGGAGGTAGTGGGAGAGAGATTGTTACCAGGTGTTGGCCCAGGGTTGGGTGGATATCTCCTGCTAGAGCAAGTCAAGAGAAGGGAGATGGGAGGAGAAACTTTGAATTGTGACATAAAGTAAGAGGGAGATGTAATTTAGTTTTGATAGCAGGAGATTTTAAATAAACTGTATGGAGTTTTAGTTTGAAATAATGAAATGGATTTGGTTGAAGTAGGGAGGGGAATATTAAATAAAAATGGAGTGTTGAAGGTTGGGGAATGGAGAGAGTGGAGGATGAGGGGAGGGGGAAAGAGGAGGGTAGTGTGGTAGAGCAATAGGAAGTTACATTATAGAGAGTAGTTAGAAGGAGAAGACAAGTAAATGAGGTGAGATAATGTGGAAGAGACATGGATGAATAGAGTAGGATAGATTTTAGAAGAGGAGGTAGAGAATCTGTGTAGTGTTTGGAGAATAAAAAGAGGAGAAGTATATGAGAGAGCAGTCAGGTAAGGGAATAGAGAGGATGAGGGGTAGTTAAAAGGGCTTCAGCTAGGAGAGGGAGGAGCAAAGAGATGGGATAGGTTAAGGGTAACTGGAGAGGAGACTGTGGTGACTATAAAGGTAACTGCACTGGGGGTGGGTGAACTTTGGGGGTAGGGTAGGGGAGCAGAGTGAGCCCACAGGGCGAACAGAGCGGGTAGAGCCACTGAAGGAGAGAGCCCAAGGAAAAACTATCAGTGGAGGGCTGACTTGGTAAGGAAAGTTTGGGGATGGGTAGAAGGTAAGGGCCTGAGCAGTAGTGATAGTGGACAGAGAAATTTATGTTATACTTATCTTCAAAGAGGGACTGTTGCACTGGGAGGTTGTGATAGTAGACAGTGAAATGTAAGTGAATTGGAGTACAGGAGGAAGGAGAGAAAAATATATGGGGGCAGCAGTTCTTACAAATAGATAAAACCTGCAAGTCTAAGGGAAGAGGTTTTAATCAGCTGGGAGAGACAGGGAGAAGGGCGCCACCTAGTGGACTAAAGATTTATAGTAAGGAGTAGCTACTTCTGAAAAGTAGAAGGGCTGGGGGATTACAAGTACAGGGGGGAGGGAGTTATGTTTAAAGAACAGTGGACACAAGAGGAGAGGGCAAGGAAGAAGTAGATGAAAGGCTTTGGCTGCTGGTCGACCTAGCTAGGGAGTATATAAAAGCAAACCCTGGAGTATCAGAACAGAACTAGCTTAAATTAACCTGGAGTATTCAAAACAGAGCTAGCTTTAGAACAGTCCATTGTATTAGGAGCACATAATTTCTTGTGTTATACTTTTCTTCAAATAGGGACTGTCGCACTGGGAGTTTTATGGTTCAGTTCCTCAGTTTAGGAATGGACAGTAGTAGATATGGTGGGTTTAGGACGTTGGTCAACAGCGACAGGGCAGTCTCTCATGGAGGACAATACAGGCAGGATGGTCAGTTTCTTGTGTTATACTTTTCTTCAAATAGGGACTGTTGCACTGGGAGTTTTAAGGTTCAGTTCCTCAGTTTAGGAATGGACAGTAGTAGATATGGTGGGTGAAGGATGTTGGTCAACAGCAACAGGGCAGTCTCTCAATGGAGGACAATACAGGCAGGATGGTCAGTTTCTTGTGTTATACTTTTTTTCAAATAGGGACTGTTGCACTGGGAGTTTTAAGGTTCAGTTCCTCAGTTTAGTAATGGACAGTAGTAGATATGGTGGGTGAAGGACGTTGGTCAACAGTGACAGGGCAGTCTCTCACTGGAGGGCAATACAGGCAGGATGGTCAGTTTCTTGTGTTATACTTTTCTTCAAATAGGGACTGTTGCACTGGGAGTTTTAAGGTTCAGTTCCTCAGTTTAGTAATGGACATTAGTAGATATGGTGGGTGAAGGACGTTGGTCAACAGCGACAGGGCAGTCTCTCACTGGAGGACAATACAGGCAGGATGCTCAGTTTCTTGTGTTATACTTTTCTTCAAATAGGGACTGTTGCACTGGGAGTTTTAAGGTTCAGTTCCTCAGTTTAGGAATGGACAGTAGTAGATATGGTGGGTGAAGGATGTTGGTCAACAGCGACAGGGCAGTCTCTCACTGGAGGACAATACAGGCAGGATGGTCAGTTTCTTGTGTTATACTTTTCTTCAAATAGGGACTGTTGCACTGGGAGTTTTAAGGTTCAGTTCCTCAGTTTAGGAATGGACAGTAGTAGATATGGTGGGTGAAGGATGCTGGTCAACAGCAACAGGGCAGTCTCTCACTGGAGGACAATACAGGCAGAATGGTCAGTTTCTTGTGTTATACTTTTTTTCAAATAGGGACTGTTGCACTGGGAGTTTTAAGGTTCAGTTCCTCAGTTTAGGAATGGACAGTAGTAGATATGGTGGGTGAAGGACGTCAGTCAACAGCGACAGGGCAGTCTCTCACTGGAGGACAATACAGGCAGGATGGTCAGCTTATTGGAAGTATGAATCTAGTAGCCAGAGATGCACAGCAGCAGGGAGGAAGACCTGGGGGAAAAAGATGGGTACAGAGTTTTTACAAAAATGGATGACAATGCACTTATTGGCATTGAGCTTGAGGCTATGGCTTTGACACCAGGCATCTGTCTCAGCGAGGCCCTTTTGTAGGATGCCCACATCTTTTGGAGTTTTGATTATGGCTCCAAGTTTGCAGTCATCTGCGAATTTTGTTAGCGAAAGACCTTCTGTGTTAGCTTGTACTTCAGAGAAGTAGACACCAAACAGGAGAGGACCCAGGACTGAACCCTGTGGTACTCCACTTGTCACTGGTCTGAAGTTGGATTTGGAGTCTGCTACTTTCACAGTGTGGGTTCTGTCAGTGAGCCAATTGGCAACCCATCTTGTGACATAGGGATTTATACCTAGTTTAGTGAGTTTATCTATAATACCAGAGTGGGGGATGGTGTCAAAAGCCTTGGCGAGATCTAGATAGGCTGTGTGAACCACCTTACCCTCATCTACAGCTTTGGTGACCACTTCAAAGAAGTCTATCAGGTGTAGGAGACATGAAGGATGGCAGAAAGGAAATTCACCCCAGGGATCACATCAGTCGCCCTGCTAGACAGCGTCCAGGGAAGTAAATAGTGTGGGAAGAAATAGCCAGGGAATTGTTATGGCTAGGCTTGTATAGACCCTAGGGCCAATAGCCTAGTACTAACCTATGAACCTATGATCTGCCTTTTACAAACCCGGACTGGGTGAGGTCCAGAGTTTGGAGATTACCAATGTCATTGTTTATAAGTTCCATGATGATATGTTCCATAGCCTAGCAGATAAGGCTCGTCAGGTTAATGGGGCAGTAATTTCCGGGGTCCATGGTGGTTCCCCTTTGTAAAGAGGGATAACTGTCACTGAGTGCCATTCAGTGGGCACGTAGCCTGAGGTGAGGGTATGATTGAACATGGTACTAAGGTGGGGTGCCATTTCATTCTGTAGTTCATGTAGAACGCAGTCTGGGATGTTGTCAGGTCCCATGGATGCTGTGTTCTTGGCTTTGGAGAGTGTGTTTTTTACCTGTGCAGCCATGATTACAGGAACTTTGCATTCTTCCAGTATAGAGATGGGCCCTCTAGGGGATGAGAGGGGGGTAAAGTTAGCACTGAACCTATCTGCCAGGATGCTGGCAATATCAGTTGGTTCTGTATATTTAGTGCAATTGTGCTGTAACTCAGAGCAGATCTGAGTGTTGCCATTGAGATTTGTGACATAGCTTTAGAATGCTTTGTGGTTGTCTTTACAGTCAGTGGCAATTTTGTTTTCATAACTAGCTTTGGAGGATTTTATGAAGGATCTCAGCTTCTTACTGAGGTTGACCAGGGAGTTCCTCCAATCATGGGATTTTACTCTTTTTTGCAACAGTTTCTTTCTTCTGTTGTAGAGTTTTTTTATGGCAGGCGACTACCAGACTGGCTTCCTTTCTTGGAGGATAGCATCTTGGTTCTGTTAGGGATTGCACGATTCATGCAAGTAAGTTACTATGGATGTGGTATCTTTGTTTACGACAATACCCAATATGGAAGGAGTAGAATATTTACGGAGATACTTAAATGATCAAAGTGAATATGGGCACAAGCTAATAGAACTGAGTTTTGACTTCATGGACGTTGTGCTTAATAACAATATATTTGTATTTGATGATTGTTATTACAAACAGAAGCATGGTGTAGCAGTGGGGATGCGCTGTGCGAATAGTTATGCAAATGCAGTTATGGCACAATGGGAGTTGGAGGATGTGTGTAGGAAGGAATTATATTCACAGTATGTTTTGTTTTATCATCATTTTGTAGATGATGTGTTTTTGCTGTGAGGTGGTAGCGTAGAGGACTTACAACAGTTTGTTTTGAAATTGCATAAATCTACCACATTTCTGAAATTCACATATAAATGGTCATGCGAATGAATGGAATTTCTAGATGTATTAGTAAATAAAAGTTTGGATGGTAAATTGACTACTAGCCTGTACAGAAAGGAATGTTATACGAACTCAACATTGCACAGGAGGAGCATGTACCCTAAAAGGGTATTTAACAACATAATAAAAGGGCAAGTTATGAGAGTATCCAGGTTACATAATGTTGAACAAGATTACAAGGGTGGGTGTAATACACTTAGAGAGTCATTGATACACAGAGGTTATAAGGAAAGTGAAGTGAATCCAATCTTGACAGAGGTTGATTCTATTAGGCATGGGCAAGCTAAACCACATTTCTCTTCAACTCAATATCTAGCTATAGTTGAAGGAGGGAATGTGAAGCAATATAATTCTAAAGGTAAAGTTAAAGTTTTGTTGGCATATACTAGCAATGTTAACTTGGTTAAACAAGTGTTTCAGAACAACTAGCACTTATTGAGCATGGACGATAAGATTAACAAAGTGGTGGGGGAAAGTCCTATATTTGGATATAGAAACTGTAGATCATTAAAAATGATGTTATTCTACCCAGATAAAGGCAGACAACCAAATATTCAACAATATGGAACATATCCATGTGGATCCTGTAATTTTGCTGCTTTTGTATACAAAGATAATACCTTTATACATCCAGATTCTAATAGAAAGTTTACATTTGATATAAGGGCAATATGCAATACTAAGCATTTAGTGTATTTGACACACTGTGAATGCTGTAAAACGTTTTACGTTGGAAAGACTGATCGAACATTACAAGAACATGTAAGGGAACATTTATACAGCATTAGGGTAGGTAATAACACAAATGCACTTGCTAGATATGCTGCAGATAGTGATCGAGTTCATTATTTCAAGTTTAAGGTTTTACAGATAGTGCAAGTAGGATCTAGGATGGGCAACATTGAAAATAGAACTAGTGAAGCCGAACTTAAATGGATCTTTCAGTTGAGAGCTGATAAAGGATTGGGTTTAAATAGTACGGATTCAATAAAACCTGTACTTGATAAAAGGAGATTACCAAGGTAGGATGGCCAGTCGGTTTGGTTTAGTAAGTGATGCACAATGTTTTTGATGCAATATATGTATTCAAAAGGTGCTATTTTCCTTTAAGAAGTGAAACTAATACAGAATAATTGAAAGCAATTAATATATGTAAATAAAGGATGATGTAGAAAATGCCATTGGTGATTTTGAATTGTTTAATGGATCAACTGACTTTATAAAGCATGTGGTTGCATGTTTTAATATTATTACGGTCTGATGAAGCCAATGTGTACTTGGTGAAAGCGCTTACCGACTTGCAAGTATTTTATTAAAGATGTATCAAACATCTACAAGTGTTGGTGGACATTTTATGTGCTGTGCTTCCTGCTGCAATACAGTGTTTTGTTTTACTTGGGATTTTTATATATTGCTAGCTGGTTTACTTGGTGGGTGATTGTGCATACTACGTTTTGCTCCTTTCATTTTAATTGCAAGACAATGGGCATAGTATACTTAGCCATGTGTCAAAAATGCCCAAGGTTTTATGTGGGTAAACTGTCGATCAATTTAGAGAGAGGATATAAGAGCATTTGAATGACATAAAAAAAAAAAAGCTAGTAACTCTCTTTATTGTGATTTGATGAATTTTCCTGACCACAGATTTCTATTTGTGGGATTAGACACAGTTCATAAGCAATACTGGGGAAGACCTTGGGGCAACCTTATTGAATATAAGGAGTTGCTTTGGCAACTAAGGTTGAACACCACAGTTCCCCCTGGTTTGAATGATTCCATTTCAATTGCTAGTGTCCTAAGACTCAGGTCCTACTATGTTTAAATGTGACATTTTTACAATATTAATTTTTGACATTTATATATGTATATGTTTATTTTATTTTTATATTTTATAGTGTGTACATATTTAAATATTACCATTACTCTTGGCAGCTAGATTAACTTTTGTATTTAAATGAACAATTTTTAACCAAGATTTTAAGGGTTACTTAGGGCAGGTTCATAGGTTCATAGGTTCATACTAAGCTATCTGCCCGAGGGCATTTACAAGCCTAGCCCATAGTTTTGTGGCTTACGCCACCCCTTTAGTATGGGGAACTATACCCATTATTTTGCTGTGCCTCTGTCGAGCAGTGACACTGAGGTAATCCCTGGGGTATATCTGCGATCTCCCATCCATTGGTCAAGATTTCTCTTGAACAAGGCCAGCGAGGTGCTCTGCCTCACATATACCGGCATTTTATTCCACAGCATAGGGAGTCTTTGGGTGATGAATCTATCCCTCCAGCACGTCCTATTATAGCCGTGTCGAGGTTTAAGTCTCCCGCCCTTGTGGCTCTGACGGATCTAGATTTTTTGAGGTGAAGCATATTCATCAAATCTGGGTTTAACATGGCCTTGTATGTTAGGCAAAGGTCACCTCTGAGCAAGCGGTAAGCGACTGAATAGAGCTGGAGTTCTTTCAGTCAGGCAGCATAGGACAGATGTTTGAGACCCTTTATCCTTTTGGTGAGGAACTTTTGTGGCCTCTCCAGCTGCTGCAAGTGTCGGGTCAGATACATTCCGAATGGGGCATTGTACTCAATCATTGGTCTGATGAGTGATGAGTATAGGGACACTATGACCTCCCTTGATCTAGATGAGAATCCCTTCATGATAAGGTGGGCAATGTAGAAGGTCTTCCTAACTACTTTAGCTACATGGGTGTCGAATGACAGACTACTATCAACCTGGGTCCCCAGGTCCCTGATAACTTCTTCTGTGCTCAGTGGATTGCCACCTATTTGGTAGCTAGGGGTAACCTTGTTTTTCCCGAAGGGTATGACTATGCATTTTTTGGCATTTAACTTTAGGCCATGGCTCTGGCACCAGTTATCCGTTTCTGTGAGACCCTTCTGAAGGATATCTGTGTCAGATGTGTTTTCTACTATGGCGCCCAGTTTGCAGTCATCTGCAAACTTTGTCAGCCATAACCCTCCTGTGTTTGCTTGTACTTCGGAAAAGTAGATGCCAAACAAGAGTGGGCCCAGGACTGAGCCCTGTGGTACACCACTTGTGACAGGCTTTGAGTCTGACATGGCGCCAGCAACTCTGACCCTGTGGGTTCTGTCACTCAGCCAGTTTGCAACCCATCTTGTGATGTATGGGTTAACATTTAAGCTGATGAGTTTTTCAATGATACCCGAGTGGGGTATTGTATCGAAGGCCTTCACCAGATCGAGGTAGGCTGTATGGACTGCCTTTCCCTCATCAATGGCTTTGGTGACTGTTTTGAAAAAGTCAACCAAGTTTAGAAGGCATGATCTGCCTTTGACAAAGCCAAACTGGGATGGATCCAAAGTCTGCAAATTCCCTATGTCTTTATTTATGAGGTCCATTATGATCCTCTCCATGGCTTTGCAGATAAGGCTTGTCAAGCTAATGGGCCAGTAATTTCCAGGGTCGGTGGAGGCACCGCCTTTGTGAAGTGGGACCACAGTTGCAGTGCGCCACTCCCTGGGCACGTATCCAGAGGTAAGACTATGATTAAACAGCTGTCCTAGTTGTGGGTTTAATTCCTCGTTGAGTTCGTGGAGCACACAGCCGGGGACACCATCAGGTCCCATGGATGCTGTGTTTTTGCTTTGGAGAGAGCAGTTCTCACTTGGGCGTTGCAGGTGTTTGGGGGGCTGCAATCGCGTGCTATAGATATCTCTCGTTTTGGGAGAAGTTTGCACTGAACCTGTCAGCCAGTATGTTGGCAATGTCTGTAGGATCAGTAATCTTCACATCATTTTGAACTAGTTCTGAGCATATCTGGGAGTTTCCTCCCAGGTTTCTAACATACCTAAAGAAGGCCTTATGATTGTCTTTTGAGTCTTTAGCTATTTTTCTCTCAAAATTTGCTTTGGATGATTTTATGAGAGCTCTTAGTTTTTTACTTATAGTGATCAAGGGTGTCTTACCTTTTAAGGATTTTGCTCTATCTTGTAGTAGCTTCCTCCTTTTGTTGTAGAGTTTGTTTATGGCTGGGGTCCACCAGACTGGACGCTTGCCTTTGGTACAAAGAGTCTTTGTTTTGCTTGGGATTGCCTTATCCATGCAGTCCTGCAGGTGCTGGTAGAAGGCATTTGTGATTCAGCGGCTTGAGTACTGTTTTCCGCCGACTCGGGGGCCTTAAAGGAGACCACACTAGTCTTTAGAAGTGTGAAGTCGGCTTTCGAGAAGTTCTTCACTGTGGTCTTTTTTATTTCAGGTGGGGGTGGGATGAGGACCTCCAGCAAGACTAGTTTGTGATCTGATCCCACCAGTGAGGGGCACACTTCCGGTGTTGAACATTGCGCTCCCATGTTCGTGATGATGAGATCAAGTATGCTTTCTCCTCTTGTGGGGATGGTGACCAGTTGTTCCATGGCATTTGAGTTTACGAATTCCAGGAACTTTTGGGCTAGGGTGTTTGGGCTTGAGTAGTGTTCCCAGTCTATATTAGGGTAATTGAAGTCACCTAGTATGACGGTGTTTGGTGATACATTTATCCCCTCTAGTGTTTTCAGGAAGGCCAAGTGAGGTTCCTGAGTTTGTGAGGGTGGCCTGTAACATGCTGCAATTTGCAGAGCAGTCTTGCCTATGGTTAATTGCACCTGGATGGTCTCCGATGCATCGTGCGTTGCCACCAGTCTTGAGGTGTGGGTGTCCTTGATGAATATGGATACCCCCCCCTACTTTCTTGGTATTGTCCGGATTTTGGGGCCGGAACGCATGATAAGAGGTAAAACCTGATAGTGCTGGGGTGCTCTCAGGAGCCTTGAACCAGGTTTCTGTCACTGCACAGACATCGATGTTCTCCATACTGAGAAGGGCCTCGAGTGTGTGCATTTTGAGATTTAGACTTCTGGCATTGAGCAGCATTACCCTTAGTTTTTTCCTTTTTGTGTTCTAGGGTGGTAGGTTTAGAATTTGAGCCTTGCCTAAAAAGGCACTATGGGGTGGCAAGAGCCTTTGCCAATATCCGGAATCCCAGGGTGACAGGTGCAAGCCATCCCTTGTGAAGCAGCGTGGCTTGTCCAGCATGTCATCCCAGGCAGACAGACATTGGATCCCCTTTGAATGACACCAGAGTTTAAGCCAATTGTTAAAGCTGATCATCTTATCTCTGTATTGTGGCATCATTCTTGGTGTAGGTAGGATACTGCTCAAGGTCAGGGTCATACCTGCCTGGGCTACATAATCAGAGAGCTCCTCAATGTCTCTTTTCATGTAGTCCAAGGAGGTACGTCTCAGGTCGTTTACACCAGCGTGGACAATGACCGAGTCGTATTTGTACCTGCTGTTGAGAGACCTGAGTGCTTGCGTTATGTGGCGGATTCTAGCGCCCGACAGGCAGCTTACTGTGACCTTCTCCTTACTCAGTCTGGTGAGCGGGACGTCAGTGTGTCTGACTATGGAGTCACCAATGACTAGTGTGTCTGGCATTGTGTTTGGCCTTAAGGGCTGTGACTGTTTGACACTCTGACTGTGAGGTCAATGTGTTGCAGGTGTTGTGTTCTGAGGTGGTGGTTGTTTGGGTGTCTGCTTTGGTGGCCTCTGCTGTTTTGGTAGATTTTTGATCAGAGCCGCCGAGTATGTCTTTGTGTGTTTATGTGTATGATTTGAGGTTGTGATGGTACTATGTGAGACTGGGTCTATAGTGTGTGTGGTAACCTTCTCCTCCTGACTGGTCTTGCCAGTCCTATGTTGAGAGAGCTCAGCCTCCAGTTTGGCCGTATAGTTGCATCTCTCGCATGTATTTGTGTTTTGTGGGAGGAGGAGGAGAGGGTTGTCTGTGTACATGAGGCAATTGTAACATTGCCTCAATATTCCCAGGTTCACCAGCTGAGCAGGAGAGGACACTAGCAAATGATCCCTCGACATGCTAGAAGGACTAGACAAAAAAACTTTAAAAGAGATTCCGGGGGACGTGGGTGACCGAGAAATGGGGGTTTGCCTTTTTGGGGTGCTATCTATAAGAGTGTCGTATCAAGGTAATAAGTACTGTAGGAGCAAGTGCTAGGTTTAACAGATAGAGAAAAGTCTACTTGGAGTCAAGTAGAGATGATCTTTTTAGGTATTAGAGAAAGTGCTAGTAACAGGGATGCTTAAAGGTAAGATTGAAAAGAATGCACTCTGCAGTGTGCACTAGAGAAGTTAGATATCAAAGTAGGTAACTTGAGTTTTACCTGTTTAAAAAGTTAAGGTTTAGTGGAGAGTTACTATTTTTAAAACAGCAAGATGGACTGAAAGGGTGGTTACTTTTGTATTTTGGTACTATGAAATACTGTAGGATGGCCAATAAATTTAAATAATTGAAGGGTGGGATTTCAAAAGTGATGGTTTTGTGATTACTCACATAAGCCAGTGAAAGTAGAGAGAAATGAGATATATGGTCAGATTAACATAAGAGGCGGGCAACTAGAAAGACAGTGGTATTTAACAAAACAACTTAAATGGGTGGGAGGGAGGGAAAAATTCTGCCTGACTCAGAACAGAGAGAGCTGTGGTCTCTTTTGAAGTTTTAATATGCTGTTAAAACAGAATGCAAGCAAAACACAAGGTAAAGAAAACAAACTACAGTATTCAAAATATAGAAAGGCAATACAGAAATACAAAAATAACAGCAAACTAACCTTTCCTTCACAGCAAAGTGTAGCAGAGTCTGGATGAGCCTTTCTGGTAAAGCTCTGAAATGTTTTAGTTTACTCCTTAAATAGAAATTTTAGTTCCTAGCTCCACCCCTCTGTTAACAAGTGATTAACCTTAAGTGACCTCTTCTGTCTTATGAATGAGTCCTTAATTAATCAGTTCTTATTTCTGCCTGACTCAGAACAGAGAGAGCTGTGGTCTCTTTTGAAGTTTTAATATGCTGTTAAAACAGAATGCAAGCAAAACACAAGGTAAAGAAAACAAACTACAGTATTCAAAATATAGAAAGGCAATACAGAAATACAAAAATAACAGCAAACTAACCTTTCCTTCACAGCAAAGTGTAGCAGAGTCTGGATGAGCCTTTCTGGTAAAGCTCTGAAATGTTTTAGTTTACTCCTTAAATAGAAATTTTAGTTCCTAGCTCCACTCCTCTGTTAACAAGTGATTAACCTTAAGTGACCTCTTCTGTCTTATGAATGAGTCCTTAATTAATCAGTTCTTATTTCTGCCTGACTCAGAACAGAGAGAGCTGTGGTCTCTTTTGAAGTTTTAATATGCTGTTAAAACAGAATGCAAGCAAAACACAAGGTAAAGAAAACAAACTACAGTATTCAAAATATAGAAAGGCAATACAGAAATACAAAAATAACAGCAAACTAACCTTTCCTTCACAGCAAAGTGTAGCAGAGTCTGGATGAGCCTTTCTGGTAAAGCTCTGAAATGTTTTAGTTTACTCCTTAAATAGAAATTTTAGTTCCTAGCTCCACCCCCTCTGTTAACAAGTGATTAACCTTAAGTGACCTCTTCTGTCTTATGAATGAGTCCTTAATTAATCAGTTCTTATTTCTGCCTGACTCAGAACAGAGAGAGCTGTGGTCTCTTTTGAAGTTTTAATATGCTGTTAAAACAGAATGCAAGCAAAACACAAGGTAAAGAAAACAAACTACAGTATTCAAAATATAGAAAGGCAATACAGAAATACAAAAAATAACAGCAAACTAACCTTTCCTTCACAGCAAAGTGTAGCAGAGTCTGGATGAGCCTTTCTGGTAAAAGGTGATTAATTGATTAAGTATTCAGGTATTTAAACTGAACTTTTTTCAGTTGTAATTTGGATTCTGATGAAGTTGTGATACAAACTTACGAAAGTGCTCAATCCATATTTTATTGGTCAATAAAGTGGATTTCAGTGGATTTTTTCCCTCTGTTTTGTTACTTTTCACAGAGGGTTTGTCTTAAGATATAAGTTTTACCAGGCTATTCTTTTCAGTTATTGAAACCATTAACCCATCGGTGTGATATTCTATTCAGCTTACAATATGCGTTTTAATCACATTCATAAAATATAGCATATGTACTTTATTCTCCACACATACAACATTCCTCCTATGGTTTATAACTCATTCAACTCTCTTTTGACTATTGTTAGTGCAACATAGTTTATTCATATCTTTCTAGGATAATTCTAGAATATATGCAAAGAAAATTATAAATAATAAATGTATGCAACTATATACAAAGGGGTCATTTAGTTATACCCTATTACCCTCATATGGTTAATTTTGCACCCTTTTGGATTCTTATTAGTTATTTCTATTCATTCAGTACAAACAAAGGCATTTTCATCTACAATTTTGTACACTTACGCCAAACCCAGCATCTCCATTGTTTATATACATGTAAGGTTGCCTTGGTATTATTGCTTAATTCTAATGCCTTCATTTCTTCCATTGTTATTATTGGTTCATATATATATATATATATATATATATATATATATATATATATATATAAGGAGGAGCCCTGTAGTTCCAATATTATTTATGTTTTTATCACTAACAATATCACTGATAACAGAGCAGTTATTTAACATTTTCTATTGATGGATAATCAATTCAACATCATTTCTTTTGAGAATTCTTTTCTCTGCCCTACTTTCTCAATTAGCCTTTCAAAATTATGTTTAAACATGTTCAACCCCTTACATTCCCAGAAGATGTCCATGTCCTGTTTATCACATCTCCAGCAGCTAACTTTCATTTGAGAATATATCCTTTCTAATCTGGCAAAGGTACAGAAATATCTGCATGCATGGTATAATGCTTAAACCAAGGTTAACCAGAAGCTAACAGTCACAGTGTTTTTTTTAATATTTTTTTTGTTTATGTGCTGATGTGTAATACGACACTGGCACATAGTTTTAGTAACTGACATGAGATTAAGCAGCAGTAGTTTATTTAGCCATGAGAGTTAGAGTTTGTTTGATCATGGTGGTAAAGCCCAAGTGGTGTAACAAAAAAAAAAAAAATGAGCAAATAGTGGGCCTTCGCATTACTGCTAGTATATTATACTTTGTTTGTCTTTTCGGCTTTTCCCGGTTAGGGGTCACCACAGCGAAACTCCGGTCCACTAAAGATTGGCAGTAGATTTTTTTTTATGGTGCTGAGTTGCCAGCCCAATGCCCAACCTTCAGCGAAGGCATGCCCATTCACATATATCTTTCGGAGGCAACTCGACTGTGGGTGGACATGCAGACTCCACACAGAAGGCACTCCAGCCAAGAATCAAAAAGGAGAACCTCTTGCTGTGAGGCAACAACACTACTGCTGTACCACCGTGGCTGTGTTTACTGCCAGTATATTATAGTGTGACTGTTTATTCGTTTGTTTGTTTTGCTGTGAGTGGTTTGTGAAGGAAGATTTCTTTTTAGAAGCCCTTCTGTTTTGTTTGATTGGCTTTCATTTGTTACTTCTTTCCTTTCTTTCTCCTTCTCACCCACATAGGTATGCATACACACACGTACACACACACACTCGTGCACACGCATGCACACACACGCACACACACACACACACACACACACACACACACACACACACACACACATACACACACACACGCACACACAAATACACACACACACACACACATCTACACACACATACACACACACACACTCGCGCACACGCATGCACACACACGCACACACACACACACGCACACATACACATGCACACACACACGCACACACAAATACACACACACACACACATATCTACACACACACATACACACACATACACACATACACATGCACACACGCACAAACACACACACACACACACACACACACACACACACACACACACACAGACACATGCACATATGCACACACACGCACAATCTCACACACACACACACACACACACACACATGCACACAAACACACACACATCAAATGCATTTTTTTATAAATAATATAATAAGGAATCTTGTCAAACTATTAAACTGTAGCAATTTACAAACAATAATAAATGTGAATATGCAAACAATGATGTGTGCAAATGAATGGACATGATAAGAGTGTTGTATGAATGACTGTGTCAGTGACCATTTCTTAAAGTGTCATGGTAAACAAAGGAATTTTAAATTACAGCACAGATTTTATTTGCAGTTTCCTTATTGCCTCTGGATTTTTTGTTCCACCTCCTCAATCCCCTATAATCTATAGGAGGGTTATGACCCTTTTTATGACAGAAGCTGCTAAAACAAAGGGAAACTGAACAAACAGAGGTAAGAAAGGTCACTTTATGATTGTTTTATTTGTTAACAAGATTAGCCCACTAGACACAACTATATTTTTCGGGGACAATTCATGAGTGCGCACTCATTAAATCTCAACAGTCATACAGTAGGCAAACATAGACTACACAAAACATCTCATTAACAAAGTCGTAGATTTATGCCAGTCTATCAGTTTATTTTCAAGTTCACTACCACTATTTAGTGACTGGTGCTTTTTGCAGGTAAAATCTCTGGTCTAGTTCATCTCCCATAAGTATTAAAAAGTGAATGATGGACAACACATTGTATGGCTCTCCATATTAAAGGGTCATAAAGCATTTTGTTCAGTGACTGGTTCTTACTCCTTAGGAGTTATATACACATTTATCACAGTGAAATCCAGACACTGAATGGGTGAATGACATGTTCTGTGGTATGAATCTTTGCTTAGGTTTTGAGCTAGAGCTATCAGGGCCACCCTTAGGTGAACTAGTGTCCTAGATGATGGGCTCCATGCTGCCACCCCCCACCCAGCCCTTCACACACCATCACCTGGTGCCTTCCTGCCCCCCGGCCTCCATTCTGACATATCCACACTATCCAGATTACTTTTTTTTTCTTCCATTTCACACAGTTTTCCTTATGCTTTAGCTTTTTTTCCTGCATTTATTAATTCATTCAGCATGTCTTACTCAGGCAAAACTGCACTTGATATCTGCAAAGAAAATGACTGCATTAAGCAATGGAGGTTCTAAATGTTCAGAGCTGCATTTTACAGTTTTAAACCACTTGTTTCAACTAATGATGCCCCAAGCATAAATCACGATTAAGCAAAGATATTCAGTCTTACTGTTCAGCTGTGCTTTTTCCTCCTTCTTTACAACAAATCCTAACTGATCAAGACTACGCTGTAATAACTGAAGTCATGAGGTTATAAATGCTCTGATATGCATTTTAGAGCTTTTTTACTGAACAGAAATCATGATGAAGAAAATAAATTACATCTTATTTCTTTATTTCAAGGAAGATATGTTATATTCAAGACTCAGTGCTGAAAACTGACAAAACAGCAGTTCATAATAAAATGAGAATGCAAATGCTTGTTGCTCTATTAATTTTTAAGTAAAATTAGACTAACATTTAAATTTTTTCCTGATTTTGGTCCTTTGTCTCCCCTGCCCCATATCTCATTATTTTCTCTCTCTTTTGTTCTCATCTTTCAGGAAATTGATTACTGCCCTCATCTTTCTAAAAGCAAACTAAACGCTTACCTGACTACCGGTGAAACTCTGGCTTCTCTCGTCACATTGCACCTGTATTTGAATGTTGCCAGATCTCTGCTCCACCCATGGAGCATAAACCTAGTAGCACTCAAAAGTGTCATGACTTGAATAGTCAAGTCAACTGTAGAGCCTCCTGCTGGGGCATCTGCTGCACCACAGGGGCATTTTCCTTTAACAGAGTCACCGTATTTATTTATTTATTTGTTTGAGCAAAAATGTGTATCCTTACTTTAAAAAATAAATAAATGTGGAAAGAGTACCCCATACAAGGACTGCACCCCAGATATTTTCCTAGCTGGTGTATGTGTTAAGGTCAGCCCTAAAACCTCTACACCTCCATCAGGAATAGCGTCATCACCCACCCCTCTTTACACAGGGCAGTCCCTATTTAGGCAGGTGTGCCATTCTGAAAATGCAAATTTGCTGCAATTTTAGGTCAAAACAGTTTAAAAATGTTCTCTAACAGTTGCATAAAACAAATATATTGTGGCTACAATATCATAATTTATTTATTTATTTTATTTATTTGGCATTCGTTTACCGGAAAGTCCGGCCAAGTATGAGCCCATTTTCAGAGGAAGCCTGGGGAGAAAAGCTTCACAGTACACATTAAACGGAATTAAAAAAACTGAACAATGGTTACACATATTAAGACAACAACAAAGTAGCACAATATGTGAACACAATAAAAGAAAATAAGCAAAATATAAGTCAAGCAATAAAGCTGACCATACATTATATGGCTATATATCTATATACATAATAAGCTATAAAACATTATCAACAACTCAAATTCTATAAATATAAGCAACAAAATGAAGTCAAGTCCTTTGCACTTGTTGTGGGTATGGCTTGTCCTTCAAAATTAAATGTTTTCATAAAATATACCACTTTAGGTATCTAAAGTAGTGCTAACCCTACATCAGGACTTGTTTGAGTAAAACAGTTGGAAAGCACTAATAACAAATCAAAAACCAGGATTTCTTCTAATTTGACTGGGCCATGATATAAAATAAAATAGCTTCACATTTAATGTGATTAAAATATTACAGTTAACTAGTTAAGGGATGTTACCCAGGTACATATATGGATATAATATGGCTATATTATTCAGTCATCCTCTGGTAACCGGCTTAATTCAGTTTAGGGTTTTGAGAGAGTTGGAGTCTGTCCTGCTACTCAGTGGGTGCAAAGCACTGGAACTAATCCCCTTCCTAGCTGCCAACCTACTGACCCACTACAAGTCAACCATCTGCACTCAGTCGTACATGGAATGCATACTCATGAGCAATCTGGTAGTTCATCAGTTCACCTACGGCATGTCTTTGAGATGTAAGATGATAAACTGACACGGAGAACCAAGATGTGTCAGGCAGCAGCACAAATTGCTCTACCACTGTCTATCAGAATATCACTTATTACTATAAAATACATTATTAAAAGTTGTTAAAATTTCATCAGTTTATGCACAAGCAGAATATTTTTCTTCAGCTGGCCTGGAAAAAATAGAAAGGATTCATTGCCTTAGAAATGGTCAGTTTCTATCTATTTTCCTTCTTTGATTATTTCATTAGTTTTAAAAGATTATTAAAATATGCGCGCTTGCTTTCGAACCGAGCACCCCTCAACATGTAAATTATATGATGTTTATCTTTATGCATTCACACAAACTGCTAACCTTTACAGTGAAATCATTTATGAAGTTCTCTTACAAACCTAAAAGATAGGAGAAAGGAAAAGTTTAATCCGGGGAAAAAAATCAGCGATGTTTCTATGCAGTTATAAAAGCATGCATGATAAAACGTGTTATGCCTATAAGGCTTGCTTTGTAGAAAATACTACCTGGCAGTTAGCAAAGAGGGATAAGGAACTTAGTCTAAAAATAACTGTGTTCTACCTCAGTTAACAAATACCAATAAGTAACAGGTTACAGTTCTTGACAGTTCCTACTTTGGATACTTCTTTCCAAATACACACTAAACTTAGGCCAGCAAACAGAGGCAAACATACTTCTTAACCTCTTAATCCAAGAATTCTAGACAAAGACAAAAGCAATAGGGACACAAAAGGCCCACAAATCAGGGAGATATTTTAAATATTGCTTTTACAAACAATAAGAAAGGTGACAGAATAAATGTTTTGCGTTACTGTGGATTTTTTCTGAAGGATATGAAGTCTGAAACTCAAATGTCTGCCATTATTTAGTGACTTCAATTGACATTAATTTGCCAGAAAACCACACATTTTATGAGGAAAAGACCAAAAATGTGAGGCAGAAATTGGACAATCTGTGAAACCCTGAACAGTTGCAAGGTCTGCAAAACAAAAGAGGCTGAGTAGGACTTTTAATTTTCTTGGTAGCCAGTAACACTAATTAGCTTTGTTTTTAAAGTGCAGTCTATCTTTTTAATGCAACATCTTTTGTAGATTTCCATCTTCCTGTCAAACACTTTCCCACTGCTGCGACAAGAACCCACAGCTGAGTACAATCAAGAGCACCAGAACCATAGGATGAGGGGTAAGGAGCAACCTCTCCACTTTCACAGCTAGACCATCTTGTCACTTGGGGAAAGAGCTAAAAATTAAGACTGATCCAGGTACTAAGTGAGATAGATTACAGGGGAGGGGGGAGTTCACCCTGGCCACAGTATCTTTAAGGAGGACCCATGCATGCATTGCATGCCAACGCAGATTAACACACCTACACACACGCGGAATTTAACCTAACTGTTCCATTGGTTGAGTGCGGTAAGTGTGTTAGCTAGTGCCTCATCATATCCGAGTGTTTCTAATGTTTAAGGATAGTTTCCACCCCCTGAGTTTTTGCTGATCATTGCTGCTTCATGTCCAAGTGTTTCCAGCTTTTAAAGAGAGTTTTCTAGCCCCTGAGTGTTTGCTGCTTGCTGCCAAGAGGGGTAAGGAGAATTTTTGTTGGTTTCCAAGTCTCTGATCATTGCTGCTAGAGTCATGTTGTTGCCCAAGTGTTTTGCTGCCCAAGTTCTGTGTTTTCCAGTCATGGTGTGTGTGTAGAGTCGTGCTGTTGCCCACGTTTTGTGTATGTGTGTGTGTATGTGCTGTGTGAGTAGAGTTGTGCTGTTGCTCAAGTTCTGTGTGTGTAGAGTTGTGCTTTTACTCAAGTTCTGTGTGTGTAGAGTCATGCTGTTGCCAAAGTTCTGTGTGTGTGTAGAGTCATGCTGTTGCCGAAGGTGTGTGCGTAGAGTCATGCTGTTGCCGAAGGTGTGTGCGTAGAGTCATGCTGTTGCCCAAGGTGTGTGTGTGTGTGTGTGTGTGTGTGTGTGTGTGTGTGTGTGTGTGTGTGTGTGTAAAATGCCCAGGTTAGTGGTTAGTGTTACTCAGATTCAAGCCCTGTACCTTCAGTACAAGAAACAAGAACTTGAATTATCTACCCATACCATCACTTGTGATTCAAGGAGTTGAGTCCATAGCTCTCAACTTGTGATTCAAGGAGCTGAGTCCATAGCTCTCAACTTGTGATTCAAGGAGCTGAGTGCATAGCTCTCAACTGTCCAGGCTTTCATAGAATATTTGGATCATACTTTTGGTCTGTTCCTCTTAAAATGTGTGGTTTTCTGTCAAATCAGTGAGAACTGAATTCATTAAATAATGATAGCCCTTTAAGTTTCAGTCTTCCTAACTTTCAGGAAACACTTGGTAATGCAAAACATTCTAGCAACTTTTTAAAATTATACAAGCAATGTTTAAAAGGTGTCCCTGGTTTTGGGCCTCCACCCCCCCCCCAAAAAAAAATAAATACATTTTGGCTTTTTCCAGATTTCTTGTGCTGCGAAATTGAGAGATTTAGTTGTGTCAAGTGGATTTTACAAGGAGCTGAGAGCTTCAGGGGAACATAAGTTTATGTCAAGTCTGTTTGCATTGTTAGTAGTACAAAAGACAGTATACTTGCTTTTGATGCAGACAGCTGTGGGTTTAATCCCACACTATGTAGATGGATTGCTGATGCTGTACTGTGTTGTACTTGCAGTCCTGTGACTGTCCTCCTTTGGAGGAGTTACCTAGTAACTATGAACCTGTTAGCAGTTTGCCATCCATTCCCTGCTGCCATATTACTAGCTTATTTTTTTTATGTCACATAGGCAATTTATTCTTCAAAAGCAACATGCACTTTATCTGTAGATGAAACAATGAAATATAAAGTTGTTTGCTAGCAGCAACCTCTTCATTAGTTACAGATCCATTCAATGTGAAATTATTTAGATGACATTTACTTCTGCAGAGATTTTGCATATTTACTGATATTGGTGGATTATAATGACAGAGGTTTGAATGGCCTTTTATGGTTGAAAATTTCTGAAATGGGTAGTTTTGTCATTATTGGTTCATGCATTTTGTTTCATTGCTTACTAGAAGAACTAGAAGACTGTTCAAAACTACACATTTAAAAGTCATTGTAACAAGTGGTGCTGTTTTATACAAGGAATATAATTTAATACAATCAGGAAGGTGAACCAAAGCACACATACATGTATGCATGGCCCTAAAAATGTGTAATGAGCCTATGGTTTGAAAACAGCCCAGAGGTAATCTTAGTCCTCCACTGGCCAGATGCAAAATTAATGTGGGTTTACATGCTGTTTCAATGAATGTGCGTTTCAAGGGCAAAGAAGTTTACTGCTCATGCTAAGTCTGTTTTCATTGCAAGACTGTATTGTTTGTTTAGCAAATGGCTCGGTGTTTGTGCTATTTTATTTCAATTTCTATAATCATTGTAAAAGTAAATAAGAAAACAGTATATATGCTGACGGGTTTGAACAGTGTTTATGTTAACTGAGAAGAAATAGCCAAGTAATGCCACACTGGAGTGACTGGGGAGGGGGCTACTGCTGGAACGGTAGGTGCTTGCTGCAGGAGGGGCTGCTCTGGGGAGGCCCAATCTATTATCCTGCCTAGGGCCCTAGTTAACCTTGATCCAGCTCTGGTATTTTGCACTGTTATATACTATAAATGATCAGAAGTTGGAATGAAACCACAAAGTGCCACTTGTAAAAAATAAGCTCTTTCATTCTGTTTGACAAAAGAAAGCACTTATTTTTTACAACTGACACTTTGCTGTTTCCTTCCAACTTCTGATAGTTTATGGTTTTCACTGTTATTTAATAATTAATAACAGTCATATTGCTGAACATGTCAGTGCACTTCTGTGGATTGTGGACTTCTACTGAAGTGGGAGCAGCCCACGCAGGTATATTCTGAGCAGTCATTTATGAGATGATGAGGATGATATAAATACTTAAGTGAGGCAAGAAACTGGAATAACTTTGCTGTTACTGTGTTTTCAGAAGTTAATACAGTTTCTTCCTTGCCTTAACTCATTTTTTTCATTAATGCAAGCTGGCCTCACTTTTATTAGATTTTTTAAAGGCATGGCAGAAACATTAATTTATTTAAAAGAACAAAAAAGTATGTGACTTTTATTCTGCTTATAAAAAGTTATTAAAGCTTCTTTCCTGATGGCCTTCAGTTAGGTTATTTATTATTATTGTTATTTTTCAAGCTGCCCAGTTTTGGTTGCACTTTTTTTATTTAATTGAACAAATAAAAAATGCAGCAGGTTGAGCTTGAACATGTTAAACAGCTTTTGCTAACAGTTCTTATTTAAACTTCAAAACCTCATAGCTCAAGGGATAAAGCCAAACACTTAATGGGTTAGGATAAAGATCTGAGGTTCAGAATCAGGGTCAGATTTTAAATATAACATTGTTAAAAAAAAGTAAAACAAAGACTAACTGAGTAGTGTAATATTTTAATCATGAGAACAAAGCTTTCAGGTTAAGCAACCTTCATAAATATTGATGAAGGGTGTTTAACCTGAAAGCTTTGTTCTCATGATTAAAATATTACGCGACTCAGTTCGTTTTTGTTTTACTATGTTTTTTTGTCAGAATTGTGTTTTACCTAAATCTGTGATTGTCTTGCTGCCAAATATAACATTGTTCTCGTATGCTTTGTTCCTAGAATAACAGGTTTTGCATTAGTCTGCATTTTCTAAAGGATATGAGGTCTAGAAGTCTGAAACTCAAGTGTCAATCATTATTTAAGTTTTGCCATCCTCATAAATTTGTTAGAAAATCACACATATTATCAGAAACAGACCAAAAATATGACACAAAATCAGGGACAGTCAAACATATGCTTTGATCTCTCAACCTCTTAGGGCAAGAATCAGGAGAAAGGCTCAAAATCATGGGCAAATTTTAAGCTTTACTCATGTCACCAAAGCAATGAATGAAGGTAAAACAGTTCACACCACATTACCTTGACCTGGCCAAGCCTTTTGATACAATCCCCTACTCAGTTGTAGTACAAAAGATGAATAATGTAGGAGCTAACACTTGCATCACTAGCTGGATTGCCAACTTGCTCACAGGATCCAGGAGATCAAAATAGGGGAAGAGACAAGTCACCACTGGCGTCCCCCAGGGTTTGGTGCTGAGACTTTCTGTTTGGCATACCCATCTCAAAAATAAAAGGAAATACCAAAGGGCTTTGGCTGACATGACTGAAAGCTATGAGCAGTTATTGAATCCCCAAATGACTTAACCATCATACAGGAAGCTTTGTCCCAAACAATAACTTGGATCTAAGGATAGGTAATAGAAAATGTACTCCAGGATTGCTCCTCCTACCACTAATGGATAGGGGGAGTTCCTAAATGCTGCATCCCTTAAATGGGTCCCCTCAAATTATCTATAGTATGATCACATTTATTCTCACTAGGGATAATATACGATTATCAGCCATGGGATAGGTAAGACCAATCAGGAAATGTTAATTCAAGCACCTAAAGGGAAAAAGGGAAATTGTCTAAGCTTAAAATGTCCTCCAAGTGAACCTATATTGTGGTAGCAAATAGTTTTTAAAAATTGCCCATTTTAGATCACTAAGTGCCCCTCTCACTCTCCACCCCCCCCCCCCCAGCCTTCAACAGTTTCCAGTGCTTCGGAGTACAATGCTTAATTCTACACATGACGGATTGTGCCTTAGACAACAATTGTTTTGGGAGTATAAATCTGCAAAAATCATATACTAGAGATATAAAATGCAGTCACAGCATGTATATATTCCACCCTGGCATCTCCATCATCTGCAGTTAGTTGGTTAGGGAAACAGTTAAACCAAGCAAGAGGTGGCAAGGAATATTCTGTAATAATTTCTGGGTGATGGTGAGACACAAGGAGATGTTGATGCTTATTGGAAATATTTTTTAAAAGCAATAGGTTGGTCAAAGCCAAACCCCATAAAGAGAGTGATGTTATACCATAAAAAAGATGGTGGACCGGGTTTAAAAATCTGACTGCTCATTTAGCTTCCCTGCACCTATGTAATATTTTAAGTAGAAATATTAAAATTAATTGCACAAGTGTTTTTTTTTCTGGGGGAAATGTACTGAGATTTGGAAGATTTTGGAGGAAGGCAAAAATGGAAAAAAGTGGATAGTATAGAAATTGAAATGCATGCTGACAAAATTAAGATGTGAAAAATATAGTTTAACGATATAAGTACAGAGAGACAAAAAACAGTATGGAGATATAATGGAGAGATTTTTATTTCATTAAAATAAGGAATGGATATAATTACAAACTAAAAAAGGAGACAGGAGCTATTTAAAATGGTCAAATAATTATAATACATTTTGGGAAGACTGATGTTAAGGAAATGACATGTAAAACATCAAATAAAATATAAAAAGATGAAAGAATGTGTAAGTTATATTAAGTGTAGGAAACAACAGAATGTGCTTTGTTGGAATGTGCTAAAATTCAAGAGATTTCTAAAAAGTTAGTGCAGAATTTAAATATAATCATTTCAAAACTTGAATATTGAAATGATAATTCATTGTTTATATCCTGAAAATACATCACATCAGAGGAATAAGATGGACAAAATAGTAATGAGTGTTATTTGGATTATATGGACCAGCAGATGTGAAGAAATGTTTAATAAACTGCAGGACAGTGATCGGGTGACATGTAAAATGACTAGTCAGTTATAGACAAATGGGTGGAAAGTGTAATGAATAGGAACACAGCAGCAATACTAGGCAAGCAATGATAAGAACCATAAGAGGGCTAGCAATCTAAACCTACAAGTAGACACACTTAAAAGATCCGTCCACCCTTTACAAGTCTTAATAGTGCTCATTTCCTAACTCAAGTAGGGCCATACATGGTAACCCTGATGAACATCTGTCATCCAGATGGGCCTTAAAATCAGCCAAAGTAGTACCTTCCTTGACTTATAGCAGTAACATATTTCATATACTGTAGATGTGTTGAGTTACAACCTTGTCCCTCCAGTGAGTTTGTTGGTGTAAATTTGCAGAAGTTGGAACGTGTGCAAGAAAATTAAGAAATGTTGACAAAGGGAGGTTAGTCAAGACTCCAGAGGGAATAAGAGAGACTATGGTGGCATATTACAAGAAGTTATACAACCAAGACATAAGAACAGAGAATAGGGGCAGAGAAAAAAAATCTACTTAACAGAACTGCACTTCCATAAATAACTGATTAGAACAAAAAGATCTTAATGGCGCATTTGTGAGGCAGTAACAGTACAGAAGGTGGAGCAGACACCAAAAACAAATGATATCCAATGGAGATCTGAAAAAGAAGGAAGGAGAAAGCATTGTGGATTTGGTGGAAATTATTTGAAGACATCCTGCAAGGAGCAGACACTCCCTCTTCATGACGTGGGGCAGTGTCGGTCATTATACTATCATGATGTGGGGCAGTGTTGGTCATTATACCACAGAAGGACAAAGTTCCATCAGATCTGGCTTGTACAGACATCATATCTGGTTTGTATAGACCTAGTTTTGTTACTAAACCACAGTCATAAGATATGTATGTCTAGAATAGCTAAAAGAGTGGCTAGGGTAAAACAGAGAATAGTAGCACAAGAGCAATATGGCTTCATGGGGTAGACATTGCTCATACAACAAGATGCATATTTAAACAAGAAAAGGCTGACAATTATGAGTTTAGATGTAGAAAAGGACTTTAACAGTGTTATATGGTGATTTATGTCAGATACTTCTGAAGAATTTGGGTTCCTAGTAGACTGGGCAGGCAGTATATTTTATATATATATATATATATATATATATATATATATATATATATATATATATGTTTAATGTGGTTTTAAAGTGTTTAGGGGGTATTTTGGATATCATAGACCTCTCTGAGGTACAGGACAAGGTTACCCCATTTCCTCATTCCTGTCTGATCTCTATTTGAAGCTGTCGTAAAAAGAATTAGGTAACCTATCCTGGAAGGGTTAACTAGGGGAATATACAAAAGAAGGCCGCACTGTTTGCAGATGATATACTTTTCTATATCAAAAATCCAGAGATGGACAAAATGATCCTATTCAAGGAACTGCATCTGTTTAGTATCTTGGCAGGATACAATGTTAAGATGTCAAAAACAAAACTGTAATAGCAAACTATGCCCCCCATTTCAAATGGTAAAAACATACCCATACCTTGGGGTCAAGGGAGTCTGGGTAAAGTGAGATATCCAACCAGAAGCAAAGGAAATGTGGGAAGATACAGCTGTTACTATAATTAGCAAATTAAGGAAATGGAAAATAATACACATGGAGGAAGACAGTAAGAAATTGGCAGTAAAAAGTTTATTGTATATCTAGTGCTGTATGTAAATCAAGCATAATGGTATCAGCTAGAGGACCAGATTTGGAAACAAATCATTAAGGAGTTGGAATAATTTCACCTGGAAAATAAAAGAGGGAGAGAGAGAGAGAGAGAGCAAGATAGACAGAGAGAGGATGAAAAGGTACTAGTTGTTATTCTACATAGAAAAAGGAGGGCTGGGTATGCTAAATATGGAACTCTTTCACAAAGCAGTTCAACTGAGGCTTCTTTACTGACTGCAAATCATACCTCTCAACTGTATAGATTTTTGCAGAATGTTCAAATTTTTGCCTCATATTTTTGGTCTGTTCCTCATAAAAATTGTGTTTCTTTGGCAAATCACTGGGATGATCGAAGGATTCAGGTCACTAAAGAATGACATGCATTTGAGTTTCTGCCTTCATATCATTCAGAAAATGCATGCTAACACAAATCCCATTATTCTAGAAACTTTCTAAGTTTATAAGAGCAATGTTTAAAATGTGTCCCTATTTTTGGGCCTTTGTACCCCCATTACGTCAGGCTTTGTCCAGATTTCCTGCACTAAAAGATTGAGAGGTATGCTGCAAATTCAGAATTACAAGGCTAAGATTGAAATAGATGGTAATCTGCTAAAAAAGGGATTGTCTCACACAACAACCTTTCCAGGTGTGGGGAGGACTCAATGAAGTGATGGGGATGATAAGTTTAGGACCCATACCCAGCAAGGCTGGGGAAATCTACTAGAAGTAAAGGAGGTTATACCCTAAATCAGTACTGCACTCCCAATAGTATACTTATTAGATAAGGCACCTAAAAGGGAGAGGATATGGATAAGACCTCAGATATCCAGAGGTGGAAAATAAAAATCCAAGAGCTTGGGAGAAATGTTTAAGGGTAGTGCAGATAAAAACATAATGGAATTAAAAGCATAATTTAACTTACAGGAAGGGATTATACAAATTATACTGGTCTGATATTGGAATGGAGAGACATTATGGGGAATAGTATCAATGTAAAGAAGTCCACCATAATAAGCTTTATTATAGAAACTAGGACTGCATTAGTAACCTTGAAGAGAGTGCTGGGATGGCCATACAAGGTTATATGGGAGCTAACAAATTAAGCATACATAAAGGTGAAACGTGGATGGAGTTTAGACCCTTGGTATACCCCAGATCATGTTATGATGCTAGCAAACAGCATTGGCCTCTAGTACACAACAAAATCAAGGACATTTAGGATGTTTGCATGGATGTGTCTGCACAGATACTATTATGCCTAAGAAAGCAGGATGATGTCACAGGCCTCTGAAATGGGCTGCAAATTTGAGGAGGGAAACGAGGCTGTAGGTAACATACATTTTAGGACAAGGAGGAACTGTTTCAACTCATACCAGACTTAGAAAGATTAATAAATGCAATTGCTGGCTCATGTTAACGTTTTACTGAGGAGCTGTTTCCATTACATTGGTCTAAGGAAAAGAAATCAGGGTTAAGAAAGTTTCTGTTGAGGCAAAGCTGAAGCTGCAAACCTGCTTTGATTGTACAGATTGGAGTGTCTTTAAAGAGTCTACTGATAACTTGCATGAACTGGCAGACAGAGTAACATCTTATGTTAGCTTCTGTGAAGACATGTGTCCACTAAGACCTGGTTAAAATTTAACAGCAAACCTTGGTTTACTGCTAAACTTAAGCATCTTTGTCAAGCCAAGGAAGATGCCTATAGAAGTGGGGATAGAACACTTTTTAGACAGGCAAGAAACACACTGACAAAAGAAGTCAAAGTGCCTAAAAAAACTATTCTGAAAATCTGAAAAAACAGTTTTTAGCCAATGATCCTGCATCAGTGTGGAAAGGTCTACAAAACATTACAAACTACAGGAAACCACCCCCCTACTCTGCAGCTAATTACCAGCTGGCTAATGACTTGAATGCTTTTTACTGCAGGTTTGATAAGCCTGAAGCTACAAATGACACTGCCCCAAGCTCTGTCAGTGTTCAGGCGTATACGACTCTCTCTTCCACACATTCTCACATTCAACCAGCATAAATTATTTCTGAAGAGGATGTGTGTCATTTTTTTTTTAAAGACAACAAATAAAGAAAGCAGCTGGTCCAGATGAGGTTTCACCCTCATATTTAAAATCCTGTGTTGATCAACTGGTTCCTGTTTTTATTCAGATTTTTAATAAATCATTAGAGCTGTGTGAAGTTCCCTTATGTTTCAAACAAGCCACAATCATTCCAGTGCTTAAAAAATTCAGTATAACAGGACTGAATGACTACAGGTGTGTTGCTTTGATATTGGTGGTCATGAAGGCTTTTGAGAGGCTGGTATTAGCTCACTTGAAAGATATTACAGCTCCTTCACTGATCCCCTTCAGTTTGCTTACTGACAGAACAAGTCAGTGGATGATGCAGTTAATATGGGCCTGCACTATATATTTCAACATCTTGACAACCCAGGGACATATGCAAGGATTCTAGTCATGAACTCCAACTCTGCATTTAATACAATAATTCTGGAACTTCTTCACTTGAAACTCTCACAGCTTTCCATTCCTGCTTCCACCTGTCAATGGATCACCAATTTTCTAAAAAATAGGAAACAGCAGGTGAAACCGGAGAAATTTACATCTAGTTATCACACGATAGATACAGGTGTCCTCCAGGGATGTGTGCTCCACCACTGCAATTCTCCCTCTACACTAATGACTGCACTTCTAAGGACCCCTCTATCAAACTTATTAAATACACGAACAATACAACTATCATTGGGCCCATCGGGAATGGTGATGAGTCTGCATACAGATGAGAGGTTGAGCAGCTGGCGCTTTGGTGTAGTCGGAATAATTTGGAGCTGAGCACTCTTAAAACTGTGGAGAGGACAGTGGACTTTATGAGTGGTACTACTATATTATCCCCCACTTTATATTTAATAGTGCTGCATCCATTGTAGAATCCTTCAAGTTTTTGGGATCTATAATTTCCCGGGACTTGAAGTGGGAGACCAACATAGGGTCCATCATAAAAAAGGCACAACAATGAATGTACTTTCTGCGACTGCTGAAGAATTCAACCTCCCACGGGAACTGTTGCTTCAGTTCTAAACAACAGTCATTGAGTCTGTTCTCAGCTTATCCATAGCAGTGTGGTTTGGATCTCTGTTTAATCATGACAAAAATAGGTTACACTGAATAGTCAGGTCTGCCGAAAATATAATTGGTGCTAGTTTGCCCTCCTTACAGGACCTGTACTATTTCAGAGTCATGAAAAGGGCAGGGAAAATCATCACCGACCCTTCACATCCAGGCCACCATCTTTTTCAACTATTACCATCAGCCAGGAGTTATAGAATAATACACACCAAAACAAGCAGATATAACATTTTTCCCACAGGCCATCAAGTTCATAAACAGTTAACTCAGGTTATTAGGCTGGGGTATTCTTTTTCCTAAGCCTCCGAGTATTCTGCAGTATTGTTTTACAAATTGTTAATACTTGTTTCTTTCAGAGTATATTTCGGTATTTCTTGCAATGAGTTGCACTTTGCACCATGTACATATATGTATATGTATATGTAAGTATATTTACATTTTTTTGTCTTGTTCTTAATAGTATCATATATGTCGTTTATGTAACTCATACTTGGAGAGTCATTAAAACCGGAGTCAAATTCCTTGTATGTGCCATACTTGGTCAATAAATGTGATCCTGATTCTGATGAGTATTATTGGTAGCAATTGTTACAAAGAAAGCTATAATTAAAAAATGGAAAGCCGGAGATAAAAGAAGTCAGTGATGAGGGAGATAAGGGACGCTGAGATGAGCTCTAGGAATAAAGGAACAAACAGACTCTTGTCTAACAATGTAGGAAGTATATCAGGAAACAAAAGAAGAGGGGAGAAGCTGCAGAATATAATAAAACATCCGTGAAGAATTATATTGGGTATGGAAACACCTAAAGAAACCTGGAGGCTAGTAATGTGATTCAATGAGTGGGATAAATAGGGTGGTTATCACTCCCTGAATTCCTCTACAGTTTGTATGGTATTTATTTATATTATGTGTATTTTTTGCTGTTTGAATCATGTCAGTATATGTATAATAAATTGAATGCTGAGTTGTAAATAGGGATTGCATGTTAAAATATAGGGGCAATGTTTAATAATTATTTTGCTAAAGGTAAAAAAAAATGTATAGGCTTTGGATAAGCAGACTACATTGAGTGTGTGTGATAAATATCCATCTCATTATGTAGGGATTGACTGGTTCACTTGTATAATCCTATTGTAAGGTATATATAAAAGACTATTTAATGGACGAAAATGTTGCACTGGGTAAATTTAAAAGAGCTCTATGCAAAATGATTGCACTTTAAAAAAAAAAGTACTTTTAACAATAATTCTGTCTCTCTCTTTCTCTCTCTCCCTCTCTCTATCTATGCTACCTACCGCTCCAGTTATAGGAATGATTAGCAAAACTGCATTAAACAGCACAGAAGGATCAATTCAGACATAGGATCCGCACAAATACTACTAAGAAAGAATAACCCGTTGTTGCTGACCTTGGCAATTAAGCCCACAACAAAGCATAGGACGTTTACACTTCTGCGACTGCAGCCACAAGTTTAGGGAACTGTAAAATATATTTTATTTTTCATAACTTAAGCTTCATGTAAATACAACAGAAATTTTAGTGCCCTGCTACTAAAAACAGTTACACGTACTTATGGGCATCTGACACATCTGTTTTCCACATGGCACTACATTTTACAAGACTGTTTTACAAAGCCAGATACATACCTGAATGTTCCATCAAGTCCTAAAATGAGTCCAATATAGAAGTTATTAATTTCACTCTTTGCAATCTATAAAATGAAGTAAACAGCTGTGTTACATATGGCCAATTATTTTTACATGCACATCAGCAATATGTAGAATGAGAATAAATAAATTCATAAAACTAATTTGTATCTACACTGATCTAGCTGTGTTGGCAGACATGCTGGAAATCCTTTCTACCCCACAGTTAAACACAATTTTCGTTGAAAACAAAACCAGGAACATATATTGCATTTTAACACCCCTAAGGCTGCATATTACTAATTTTTATGTATCCATCAGCAATATTTTTAAAAGTCAAGTCTAGGCTACATGCACTAAGAGGTATAAAGCAGAGTTAACTCTAAAACACAGCCTAGGTCAGATACACTAATACAATGAAATGCTCTCACTGTCTTAAACAGTACAATATATTTGTATATAATGCAAATGTCCTCAATATTCCCTGGTAATATTCACAGCTTGCCCTTTGCCAGGGTTATCTTACAGACTGTAATTAATCAGATAACCTAAAAAGAAATCATGGACTAGGATAGATGAAAAACTAATTTCAACTGATCATTAAAAGATAGCAATAGCATTGATTATAATGTCATAAAGTTGTTTATTACTAGGAATATTTTCCATATGTTTTTTAACTTTTATTTACCTATTATTTTAGTCTTTGGTGAGGCAGTTGTAAAGTAGTAAACACATTTAAACAGGTAAGTAAGTATAAATAAACAATTTTAATAGTGCTAGAAAACCTGCAGCACAAGTTTTGCTCAGTGCAGGACACAAAATAGAAAACTTAAACAATCACATTTAAAAATAAAACATCAGATTAGACTTTTCTTCCAATACAACTAGGAAGAATAACATTTTAAAGATGTATATCAAAAAACATAAAGATTTAGATTACTGTACTTATACTTCCTGCAATCCTTCAGTTTGAGCCTGACATTTTAGATGTAACTCTAAATTCCAGTTCACAAATCCCTGTTAATACACTGACACACAGACACACACACACACACACACACACACACACACACACACACACACACACACACACAAATATACATATGCATATGTATGAGTATATGTGCCTTTCACACACACACACACACACACACACACACACACACACCTGCACGTGTGTGTGTGTGTGTGTGTGTGTGTGTGTGTGTGTGTGTGTGTGTGTGTGTGTGTGTGTGTGTGTGTGTGTGTGTGTGTGTGTGTGTGTGTGTGTGCGCATGTGTGTGTGTATGTGTGTGCAATAAAATACAGTTTTATAGGAAGTGATTGATTGCTTGCTTGTAATTGGAGGAAACTCATAAAACTAAATCAGGAGACCAAGGGCCATAAAAATGCAGTTAAAAGGCTCTTCAAAGAGATAGCTGACCAGAGCTGGGAAAACACTCATAAGTACACAGATATGAAACTGCTCCACTGCATCTGTGGAGAGGAGTCTGAATGTGGAAAATCTTTCTGGCTGGATCCCTATCAGGTACAAAGTGTTAGCATTAACTCTGTCTCTCTATTATGTAAATACGTTTCTAGTAATATGTCAAGAGGCATTTGGACTGGCAGAGAAAATTAATGAAGTTACCTGGAAAATAAGGCAAAAATAGAAGGAGAAAATCAGAGATGATGTATTATTTCCTAAATGTATTATGACCATGGAGGTAAGAGGAAGCTTCTGTATTCAGCCTGGAAGCTGTTAGTGACACAAAGTAGTATAATACCCTCTATCCCTGTTGTCCAAATGGTTAAATATTATCTAAGGTCCAGAAGCAAGAAGTAAAAGAGTGTTTACTGAGGGAAAAAAAAGTATTTTTATGAGCTATGTGATAGGATAGATTTAATATTGTGTCATGTTGATACTATGCCAGGTAGAATGTGAACCCAAAACCACACAGGGTACCAGCATTCCAAAGAATACCAATAAGTGAGGATGTGAAAAAAAGGTAAAGCTAGGAATTATTGAGGAGTCCTAAAGTGAATGGAACAGTTCAGATGTGTTAGTGCCTAAGCCAAATTGGTAAATAAGATTTTGTAATGATTTCCAAAAAATGGATGACATGCCGAATCTGACACTTATCCAATGTCCAGAGTGGATGAGCTCACATAGAAGCTAAGTAAAGCAAGGATTTGACCACACGAGATGTTACCAGGGAATGCTGGCAAGGGACTTCTGGTATGTGACTATGTGACAGTGCAGTGAACAGCTTATTGTAAGAGCGCCAAACTGAGGGATAAACAACTTGCAAAAATATGGTGCTTAGAAAATACTATTAAATAGCCACTACCAGTGAGAAGAACATGTCTGCCATGAGATTGTGTAAAGGAAGAAAAGTGGCTAATGACAGGGAACTGGGGCATAACAAGTTAGTAGAAAATAATTCGGGCAGAAGAAAATGGAAAACATCTTGAAGAATATAGCAAGACGGAAGTTGTGGCTGAGGAATCAACAAGATCATTAGAATGAAAAAATAGACAAAATTCATGCAGACAATGCAATAGCATTGATTATAATGTCATAAAGTTGTTTATTACTGGGAATATTTTCCATATGTTTTTTAACTTTTATTTCCCTATTATTTTAGTCTTTGGTGAGGCAGTTGTAAAGTAGTAAACACATTTAAACAGGTAAGTAAGTATAAATAAACAATTTTAATAGTGCTAGAAAACCTGCAGCACAAGTTTTGCTCAGTGCAGGACACAAAATAGACAACTTAAACAATCACATTCAAAAATAAAACATCAGATTAGACTTTTCTTCCAATACAACTAGGAAGAATAACATTTTATAGATGTATATCAAAAAACATAAAGATTTAGATGACTGTACTCAGGAACTTTGTATACTTCCTGCAATCCTTCAGTTTGAGCCTGACATTTTAGATGTAACTCTAAATTCCAGTTCACAAATCCCTGTTAATACACCAACACACACACACACACACACACACACACACACACACACACACACACACACAAACACACACCCCCCACACACACAAATATACATATGCATATGTATGAGTATATGTGCCTTTCACACACACACACACACACACACACACACACACACACACACACACCTGCATGTGTGTGTGTGTGTGTGTGTGTGTGTGTGTGTGTGTGTGTGTGTGTGTGTGTGTGTGTGTGTGTGTGTGTGTGTGTGTGTGTGTGTGTGTGTGTGCAATAAAATACAGTTTTATAGGAAGTGATTGATTGCTTGCTTGTAATTGGAGGAAACTCATAAAACTAAATCAGGAGACCAAGGGCCATAAAAATGCAGTTAAAAGGCTCTTCAAAGAGATAGCTGACCAGAGCTGGGAAAACACTCATAAGTACACAGATATGAAACTGCTCCACTGCATCTGTGGAGAGGAGTCTGAATGTGGAAAATCTTTCTGGCTGGATCCCTATCAGGTACAAAGTGTTAGCATTAACTCTGTCTCTCTATTATGTAAATACGTTTCTAGTAATATGTCAAGAGGCATTTGGGCTGACAGAGAAAATTAATGAAGTTACCTGGAAAATAAGGCAAAAATAGAAGGAGAAAATCAGAGATGATGTATTATTTCCTAAATGTATTATGACCATGGAGGTAAGAGGAAGCTTCTGTATTCAGCCTGGAAGCTCTTAGTGACACAAAGTAGTATAATACCCTCTATCCCTGTTGTCCAAATGGTTAAATATTATCTAAGGTCCAGAAGCAAGAAGTAAAAGAGTGTTTACTGAGGGAAAAAAAAGTATTTTTATGAGCTATGTGATAGGATAGATTTAATATTGTGTCATGTTGAAACTATGCCAGGTAGAATGTGAACCCAAAACCACACAGGGTACCAGCATTCCAAAGAATACCAATAAGTGAGGATGTGAAAAAAAGGTAAAGCTAGGAATTATTGAGGAGTCCTAAAGTGAATGGAACAGTTCAGATGTGCTAGTGCCTAAGCCAAATTGCTAAATAAGATTTTGTAATGATTTCCAAAAAATGGATGACATGCCAAATCTGACACTTATCCAATGTCCAGAGTGGATGAGCTCATATAGAAGCTAAGTAAAGCAAGGATTTGACCACACGAGATGTTACCAGGGAATGCTGGCAAGGGACTTCTGGTATGTGACTATGTGACAGTGCAGTGAACAGCTTATTGTAAGAGCTCCAAGCTGAGGGATAAACAACTTGCAAAAATATGGTGCTTAGAAAATACTATTGAGAAGAACATGTCTGCCAGGAGATTGTGTAAAGGAAGAAAAGTGGCTAATGACAGGGAACTGGGGCATAACAAGTTAGTAGAAAATAATTCAGGCAGAAGAAAATGGAAAACATCTTGAAGAATATAGCAAGACGGAAGTTGTGGCTGAGGAATCAACAAGATCATTAGAATGAAAAAATAGACAAAATTCATGCAGACGTTTTTAAGATCAGAGGGACTTTTAACATACTACACTGCAAATAATAATACGAAAATCTGTGAAATAGAAGAGACATTGTTAAAGTACTCAGATTAACTAAAAGTGCTCCAGACACCAGAGGTAGAAATAAAGGCAACATAGAATATAAAATAAAATGTAAAGAACTGTCTCGTAAGCTGACACAACTGGGGGACAGGTCCTGATGAGAGAACCTGAGATTTATGGCAGTCCTGGAAAGACTGAAAGGAATGTATTCATCAGTGGAATATTATTCCCTTAAACAACACAAAGATGTAGAGAATGACAGGGTCACTGTACCAGAAGAAAGACAAAGGAAAAATCTTAGGCCAATAATAGTTAAACTGCAGTCTTATGACCGTGACAGTGTCAGAGCTAGCCACTTGAAGATGCAAAACCATGTCAGGTCTAGCCATCTAATACTGTAAAAATTGGCTCTAGGTGATTTGCTAGTGTGTAGACTAATATCATCAAAAATGGACATAGGTACTTGCCAATGATAAGTGGGTTAAAGACCCAGCATACTCTGACCTATGCCAGGGATGCATGCAAATGGGGAATGGGTCTTTGTGCCTTATTGGCCAGTGGGTGCATGCCATAAAGGCCAGCTGCCCTGAAACAATAAACTACTGGCTTTCTGGTGTCCAGTTGTCCATCTTAGTTTACCTGGGATAGCTTTGTTAAGCAAACACTGGATATAAAACCAACCAACCTGACAAACATAAACTAAAAATTACTATACTCAATGCAGGTTCACTGTCAGCTCACAGCCGGGAAGTAGATAACACATCTATCTCCAGGGGACAAGGTAGAAGGACAGTGCAGCAAAGCCAGTTGGTTTGGGATCCAGTGTCTACTACTAAGGGGGAGGACAGACTATAAATGGTGTGGGAATTGTGGTGATGGAGAGGTTCCTGAAAACAATGTGGGATGTCCTCAGAATTGCTGACAGATTCATGACAGTCAGAATCCAGTGTCAGGATAGGGCAATATTCACTATCTCAGCTGATGCCCCACAGCAAGGTTGTGATAGCAAGGAAAAATAAGCATTCAGGCAGCAATTACAGGAACTACTAGATAAAGCAGGACAACATGAGATGCTGTTCATAATGAGGGACTGGAATGTATATATTGGGACAGACAGAAGAGGGTGATAGTACTGAGTGGGTTCACATGAGTGGGGTATCAGTAATAAAGAAGAGACCATTCTAAACTTCTGTCTGGCAAATGACATGATGATAGCCAACAATTCAGCAAGACAGACAGTCAGAGGATTATATACAAGAGTGGCCAAGATGCAACTCAGCTAGACTTTCTCTTAGTAAGGAAAGGGCACTGGGGTAGAATCATTGATTGCAAAGTCATCTTCAGTAAAACAGTCAGCCCACAGCATAACCCACTGGTTGAAATAATCAGCTGCAATCAGTGGTCAAAGAAGGCTCTAAGGTCAACAGAAAATAGGCTGAAGAACTGGACATTAGAACACAACCAAAAAAAAAAAAAAAACAGTGCATTTCTTAATAAATCAAAGGATTTTATTATCACCCTCATTCTTTAAAAGGCAATATTTTAGTTCTGAACTGAAAAATAAATTATTGTATAAGGAAACAATATTCATTTCAAAATATGGTACTTTGGTACCTACTGGTTTAAATTTAGAATGTAATTGGAAAGTGTTGATGTAGTTTAATAAGTTTAGAATTTTTATTGGATGCATTTTTAATTGTTTAATTTATGTGTTAACTGACGTTGATATATAAAGGTGTATTTTTTAAATTTTTTCATCTCTTCAAAAGCCTATTGGCCGAGACATTAGGGTGTGAGAATAAAATCTTTTGATTTATTGAGAAGTGCAGGTTTTTTTTTTTTTTTTGGTTGTGTTTTAATTAAGACGTGCTGCAAGTGGATTGGACACGCTAAAATTGGCCCTAGGAGTGAGTGCGTGCGTGTGTCTTCTTTGGAAGGTTGGGTGCCGGGCTGGCAACCAAACACTGTAAAAGCTCTATTGCCAATTATGATTGGACAAGGTGATCCACTGTGGCAACCCCTAACTGGGAAAAGCCGAAAGAGAGAGAATTCTAATTTGGCTACTTGTTTGGCCATTTGTTTTGTGGTTTATTGAAGAACTGGAAGTCGACTGGAGAGAAAGCACAAAAGTTTAAGGAAGTACTCAAGGCTCTTACACCTCAGGAAGCAAAGGAAATAGGTGGAGATGAAGAATGGCTGTGCCTCAAAACAGCATGTGTGAGGACTATAAAATACATGTGCTGCTGGGCAAGGTGTGGAAATAAGGTAGATAAAGAAAACTGGTGGTAGAATCCAGAAGTCCAGAAAGTCATCAAAATAAAGGAGTGCAGGGGAAATAGTGGGAAGAAGAAAAGATTGACCAGGCTAAGAAGGAATACTACTACAAAGAGGCTAAGAGAGCAGTTGCAATAGCAAAGAAGAAAGCAGCCGAGGCACTCTGCCAGCCTCTGGAAAGGTAATCAGCAAATGGTGCAAAGAAACTCTATCAGGGTTGCAAAACAAAGACAGAAACATAAAGATAATAGCCATCAGCTACACTTCATAAGGAATGTCAACAACAACCTGCTCATCAGTCCACAAGACATCAAAGGCAGAGGAAAGTACTTCTAGCAGCTTCTAAATAAAGTAAACCTCACGGAAGCTATACTGCCCCAGACACAACCTACAGTGAAAGAAGAAGAGGAGCCCGCCTTAGAAGAAGTAAGAACAGAACTAAGGAAAATGAAGTCAGGGAAAGCAGTAGGCTAAGATGAGGTCATGGCATATATGGTCGTGATGTTTTGTGAGTTGGGGAGAAATGGCTCCAGAGGGTACACATAGCAGGCTGGGGGGAGGGGGGTTGAGGTTGAGAGGCCTTGATTTTTTAAATTGCAAAAAATTATATAATAAATTAAAATAACCAACCATTATTTCAAGCATATAATAGCTTGTTAGGTAGTGGTATCATTAACTACAGAAAGGAAATGATGCACCATGTGAACATAAAACAGAGTGTAGAAGCAGCACTGTATATAAAGTATGCATGCAGACGTAGCAGAGGTTTGTGGGGTTTAGGTACCAGATAAAGCATTCTTTAAACTTTTAACTTTTTGGAAGTCAAGATCTTGAGGCATAATCTTAGCTGGGAACTGGAAAATAGCATAAATATCCTGAATATATCTGGACAGCTTCTCTTCTTCTTTCGGCTGCTCCCATTAGGGGTCGCCACAGTGAATCATCTGTTTCAATTTCTTCCTGTCTTCTGCATCTTGCTCTGTCACACCAACCACATGCATGTCCTCTCTCACCACATCCATAAAGCTTATCTTAGGCCTTCCTCTTTTCCTGTTACCTTGCAGCTTCATCTTTAGCATCTTTTTCCCAGTATACTCTGCATCCCTCCTCAGCATATGTTCAAACCAATGCAATCTTGCCTCTCTGGCTTTATCTCCAAACCTTCCAACCTGGGCTCACCTACTAATATGTTTATTCCTAATCCTGTCCACCCTTGTCACACCCAGTGCAAATCTTAACATCTTTAACTCTGCCACATCCAGCTCTGACTCCTGCCTTTTTGTCAATGCTACTGTCTCCAACCCATATAACATAGCTGGTCTCACTACCCTCTTGTAGACCTTACCTTTCACTCTTACTGGTACTCGTCTGTCACAAATCACTCCTGACACTTTTCTCCACCCACTCCATTCTGCCTGTACTCTCTTCTTCACCTCCCTTCCACACTCACCATTACTCTGAACTGTTGAGCCCAAGTATTTAAACTCATCCACCTTCACCACCTCTACTCCCTGCATCCTCACCATTCTTCTATCCTCCCTCTCATTCACACACATATATTCTGTCTTAGTCCTGCTGACCTTCATTCCTCTTCTCTCTAGAGCATATCTCCACCTCTCCAGGATCTCCTCCACCTGTTCCCTACTCTCACTGCAAATCACAATGTCATCTGTAAACATCATAGTCCACAGGGACCCCTGTCTGATCTAGTCTGTCAACCTGTCCATCACCATTGCAAATAAGAAAGGGCTCAGAGCTGATCCTTGATGTAATCCCACCTCCACCTTAAACGCATCCGTCACTCCCACCACAGACCTCACCGCTGTCACACTACCCTCGTACATATCCTGTACCACTCTTACATACTTCTCTGACACTCCTGACTTCCTCATACAATACCCCAACTCCTCTCTAGGCACCCTGTCATATGCTTTCCTCTAAATCCACAAAGATGCAATGCAACTCCTTCTGACCTTCTCTGTACTTCTCCATCAACACTCTCAGAGCAAACATCACATCTGTAGTGCTCTTTCCTGGCATGAAACCATACTGCTGACCACTAATCATCACCTCCCTTCTTAACCTAGCTTTCACTACTCTTTCCCATAACTTCATGCTGTGACTGATCAATGTAATCCCTCTGTAGATACTACAGCTCTGCACATCACCCTTATTCTTAAAAATCGGCACCAAAACACTTTTTCTCCATTCCTCAGGCATCCTCTCACCTTCCAAGATTTCATTAAACAATCTAGTTAAAAACTCTACTGCCATTTCACCTAAACATCTCCATGCTTCCACAGGTATGTCATCTGGACCAACAGCCTTTCCATTCTTCATCCTCTTCATAGCTATCCTTACTTCCTCCTTGTTAATTCACTGCACTTCATGATTCACTATCCTACATCATCTAACCTTCTCTTCCTCTCATTCTCTTCATTCATCAGTCCCTCAAAGTACTCTTTCCATCTGCTCAACACACTCTCCTCACTTGTGAGTACGTTTCCCTCATTATCCTTTATCACCCTTACCTGCTGCACATCTTTACTAGCTTGGTCCCTCTGTCTAGTCAATCGGTACAGGTCCTTTTTTCCCTCTTTACTGTCCAACTTACATACAACCCTCCATACGCCTCATCCTTAGCCTTCACCACCTCTCTCTTTGCCATACACCTCATCTCCTCATACTCTTGTCTACTTTCTTCATCTCTCTGACAATCCCACTTCTTCTTTGCCAACCTCTTTCTCTGTATACTCTCCTGTACTTCTTCATTCCACCACCAGGTCTCCTTGTCCTCCTTCCTCTTTCCAGATGTCACACCAAGCACCTTTCTAGCCATCTCCCTTACTAGCTCTGCTGTAGTTACCCAGCTATTTGGTAACTCTTCACTGCCACCTAGTGCCTGTCTTAACTCTTCCCTGAACTCCACCTCACAATTACCCTTTTTCAGTTTCCACCATTTGATCCTTGGTGCTGACCACACAATCCACCTCCTCTTCTTGATCACCAATGTCATCCTACAAACCACCATCCTATGCTGCCTAACTACACTTTCCCCTGTCACCACTTTACAGTCTCCAATCTCCTTCAGACTGGCCCATCTACATAAGATATAATCCACCTGTGTGCATCTTCCTCCACTCTTGTATGTCACCCTTTGCTCCTCCCTCTTGTTAAAATATGTATTCACCACAGCCATGTCCATCCTTTTCACAAAATCCACTACCATCTGACCTTCTGCATTCATTTGCTTAACACCATACCTACCCATTACTTCCTCATCCCCTCTGTTCCCTTCACCAACATGCCCATTGAAATCTGCTCCAATCACCACTCTCTCACCCTTGGGAACAGTCATCACCACTTCATCCAACTCACTCCAAAATTTTTCTTTCTCATCCATCGCACACCCAACTTGTGGAGCATATGCACTAACAACATTCATCATTACACCATCGATTTCCAGCTTCATAAACATCACTCTATCCAACACTCTTTTCACCTCCAAAACACTCTTAGCAAACTGTTCCTTCAGGATAACCCCTACGCCATTTTTCCTCCCATCTACACCATGGTCAAAATCTGAATGGAATTTGATACTAAGGACAGAGAAAGGGGGTTGCAGATTTTGGGAAGGGACTTTGAGTAGGTATGAACTACAAATGGAGGAATGACAGGTGCTTCTAGCATAAGTCACTCGAGACTGGCAGAACACCATAACCAAATGCCTGGACATGCATGTGGATCGACTTTTTTAAAAAGGGGTAGCAATGACAAAATACTTCAGAAACTAAAAGGGAAAAGGTGAGACTGAAGGGGAAAACAAGTAGAGAAAATCCAATACAAATCGAATAAAGTAAATATACTTAAAATATTTTGGGAGATTGCAGCAGAAACGCTAAAGAAGTTAGCGGCAGCATTAGAAGTACAAAAAGGATGGAGAAAACATAAACAAGAACCACCAGGGTGAATCTACAGAGGGTCTACTCTATTTCTTCTGGTTTAAAGGGTGCAGCAGTCCCTCAACTGAGTGAAGTATAATGCAGATGAAGTGCAGGAAAGAGATAAAGCTGCGACTTTATTCACTGCCAAAGATATACACAGGCTCAACAGATACATAAAGTTTATAGAGTTGTATATAGTTATTGTTGTTTATTGATTTAAGTTGAAGGAAAGGAGAGAAAATAAGGCTACAATTGTGTTATTATCAACTGAACCACATCTTTGCTGCAGGGCTAAGTACAGGCAGGTTAAATTGTATGAAATACTAAAGATGTACACCAATTAAAACACAGAAACAAGACTGTAGACACAGAGGGAGAGATAAAGGAAACCAAATTTAAAAAGGATAGGACATGACACTGAATCCTTTAATGTGGAAAGCAAATGGGTAAGGCAATGGCAGAAAAAGAAAAAAATGCACTGATGTATATATCCAAGGGTAAAATGAGTGTAGCATTGTTGCAGGGGACTGATTTAAACAACAGAGAACATGAAACAGTAATAAAAGAAAGAGGTAAAGTGGAGCACTATGCAGGAAGGGAGGGAGAAAGAAAAACAGGAGTTTTGATACTAATAAAAGCAGCGAACTCTTAGGTAGAGTAAGAACATTGGAAGATATGTGTTAATTAGAGGAAGAATGCAGTGATTTACAGTTACATTAGCTTCTATATAAATGCCCACCAGGGCTAATTTACAGTAAATTAAACAAGTAAAGAGCAAGGTCATCTCATTTTAGAGAGACATATATATATATATATATATATATATATATATATATATATATATATATATATATAAATATCAGTCTACCTGAGAACACCGACAGATCGAAACGCCGACGACGAGAACACTGACACCGGAAGACCGACAATGGAAATAATCGACAGTTCTAAATCCTGATGCTGAAAACACTGACATGTGAAACGAGTGTGACTGTGTAAGTATACGATAGTGACGGACATTAGGGTACGGGTAAGGTAAGTGTGCGTTAGTGATGGACTGTAGGGTTAGGGTGCAGGTAAGGTAAGTGTGCGATAGTGACGGACTTTAGGGTTAGTTTGCGGGTAAGATAAGTGTGCGATAGTGACGGACTTTAGGGTTAGGGTGCGGGTAAGGTAAATGTGTGATAGTGATGGACCTTAGGGTTAGGGTTTGGGTTAAGGTTAGTGCATAGATATTTGTGTATGTAAGGTTTAGTGTAGGTTTGTAAGGTTTTTGGAGTGCTTGTGTTGTGTGTGTGCTGTGAGTCGGTGTTATGGTGTTCGGTAATGTGGACTGTCGGTATTGTGTGGTTTCAGTGTTTTGCTGTCAGGTTTGTGGTGTGTCAGTGTAGTGTAGGGGATCCATATAGATATATATATATATATATCTATATCTATATCTATATATATATATATATATATATATATATATATATATATATATTAATATGAGTAGTGGACTGGAATATCTTAGCTGGTACTCCAGAGGTTACAGGGGCCAAAGAAAAAAAAACTCTGTCAAAAGAAGGGAGGTACCTGGGGAAGCATATTCAAATATTTGGAATGCAACATATGATGTTAACACAGAGAAGTAAAAGAGGAATATGTCACATTGGCGAGGCTAGGTAGATGCAATACTTCAAAGGTACATATTAATATGTTGGCAAACTTAAAAACTCATCCAATGACACTGCTGAACCTTGATCCAGTCCAAATCAGAATACCAGTGCAACATAGTGAATACGTGGAAAAGCACTGGCATTTCCCAACCTTCTTAACGAAAAGGCAATCATTCATCAATTGGTTACAGGAAATACTGTCAGTTAAAATTAGGAAAATAATCATGGAAAGGTTGAACTTGGAAAAGTTTGGCAAAAGGAGGATACAAAAGTGAGGGTACTATGGGAAACTAGGTATGATAAATATATTAAAAAGCCATTAAAATAAAGGATATACAGGGAAAAGCCATAGAGAGGGATAGAGGGAAAATTTGAAAAGTAGTAGGTAAAAGGAAAGAGTGATTCGGCCAAATACTTAAACAATGTAAATGCATAAGGAGCTAAGGCAGTGAAATATCCTTTTTCCATAGCAATCCCAAAATGACTCAATTCCATGTACAGAGGTTAAACAGACAGACAGAAGAAAGAGGAGGAATGAAGGGCAGAGACCCAGATACAGGGAAACTGGAAGTGTACCCAGATGAAATAATACATATATTGCATGGGTTACTACACCAGATTATATAAAGACCCTAAAGGGAGACAAGGATAAGGGATATGAAATCATATCTAAAAAGGCTTAAACTGCCCAAGCTGAGAAAGGTTGACTATAGGACCTTAACACAGCAAATAACAAGAGAGTGAGGAAAAAAGAATCTGAAAAGGAAATAACTACAGTATGGACAATGTTATTTAACAACATCATGGAAGGGGGAGAGATTTCACCCAAGTGGAATTTGTCAGTAATGGCCTTGATACCCAAGGGCCGACTAACCCAAAATCATATGCTCAGATATCCATCTTGAACAATGATTATAAAGTTTTGATGACAATCATAGCTAGAAGATTAGTGACAAAGATCAGTGTGGGTTTGTAATGGTCAGGTAAGTATTTGACAACATTATGAGAGTTCTCATTTTCTGAAGAGGTGCAGAAATAAACAAACATTGATGATGATGGATCTAGAAGTGGAGAGGGCTTTCAAAAGAGTGAGTTGGGCCTTACTAAGAGAAGCCATGGCAGATTTTGGGTTCTTTCAAGTCTGGATTACACTATATCAGAGGAATATATCAAGGATCAGTGGCAAAACTGAAATGCAATGGGAAACTATCTAAAACAAGACAAATAACAAAAGGAACAAGCTGGTGATGTCCTTTGTCCCCACTGTTGTTTGTCCTATATTTAGAGCCATTAGCAAGGATAAATGAGGAACTCACGGATAATGGGATACAGTTTGGGGAAATCAATGGAAAAATTTGCCTTATTTGCAGATAACATTTTACTTAGTCTCACAGACCCAGACAAAGATTTACAGACCCTCTTTATAAAATTAAAATTATGTATTGAACTAACATGGTACAAGATAAATTAAGACAAAACAAAAGCAATCATGGTGCAGCAGTTTCCTTTTCTGTGGGGACATGAAACGATTCATTATTTAGTGATATGGCTGAGAATCAGCACACAGGAGGCAACACAAAATATGTGGGATGAGACATCTGGGAAAATCACTAAGAAACTAAGACAATGGAAAATGTTGGTCATGGACTTAAAGGGTACTGTGCAAGCTATAAAATGGTTTTAATGTCATTGTTTTTTTTGTAGGTCAGTTATACCATTTTATTCTACCAAGGAAAATGTGGGCTAGAATTAGAGAGGAAGTTAATAAATTCATATGGGAAAACAAAGGAGACAGGGTGCAGTGGGACAAGCTAATAATGCCAGTAGACCCAGGAGGACTAGGAGTGCCAGATTTACAGGAAAATTTTTAAGATATGTAATTTAGGCAGATATATCTATATAAATAAAAATGTAAATGTTCGTTTGTTCAAAATCTTAAATCTCTGAAAGTACTTCACCGATTGCTTTGAAATTTTCACACTGTTCCATTCAAATATGCGCGTGTTTTTATATACCTACTATTATATAGATGCCACATATTGCATATACCTACTATGGATTCTATATATTTGTATACAAATATGCAATTTTATATGTTTTTGTTATAACTTTCTTACTTCTTTTTCAGTGCAATCGATCTGCTTTAGTTCATCCAAATAATGCCTCGCAGAAGATCAAACTTAGGTCATCGTACTCGCGGAGTGGAAGCAGTATGACGAGTAATTGCAAATCAAACTGAGGAAGAACGGGCATCAGCAAACAAGTGAAACAGACAAAGAATGGCTCAAAAACGTGCCGAGGAAGCAGCAGAGTAATGTGCAGCCAGACTTGAGGATGCACGGTTGCGAGCACGGCGATCTCGTTCTGCAGCTTCAGATCTGCTTCGTTCTCCTCGATCGACACCAGCAGATGAAATAAATGCTTGCCTGAAATACTCTACTTTGTGGTGACACATAAAGACGTTAAAATTAACTACAAGTATGCGTGTCCAGCTGCAAAACGATCGATCAGCTGAGATACTCTCACATCAATTGCTGGAAATTGGGAACGGAAAGGTGCCGGTTGATCTGACCTCAGGACAAATTTCATTGCCTCATAACGTCTGCAATTTAGTGACGTCAAAAGAAGAATTGGTTGAAAAAGTATTTCCCAATATTCAAACCAATTACAAGAATCACGATTGGCTGACTGAACGAGCTATTCTTGCGGCCAAGAACAAAGACGTCTACGAACTTAACAATTTTATTCAGTCTAACATTCAAAGAGAGGCAGTCACATACAAGTCCGTCGACACTGTTGTGGAAGCAGATGAAGTGGTTAATTATCCAACAGAATTTTTGAATTCACTCGATCTGCCAGGGATGCCACCGCACGTACTGCAATTGAAAATCAGTGTGCCAATTATCATGTTGCGAAATATCAACCAGCCAAAGCTTTGCAACGGCACGTGGCTAGCAGTAAAAAAATTAATGAGCAACGTCATCGAAGCAACAATCTTGACAGGACCTTTCAAAGGTGAAGATGTCCTCATTCCTCGCATTCCTATGATTCCAAAGGATATGCCCTTTCAATTTAAGAGATTGCAATTCCCAATTCGATTGGCATTTGCAATCACCATCAACAAAGCTCAGGGCCAGTCTTTAGAATTGTGCGGTTTAGATCTACACACGGATTGCTTCTCACATGGACAATTATATGTTGTGTGTTCTAGAGTCGGCAATCCAGACAATTTCTATATCTGCACAGACAATGGAACAACAAAAAATATTGTATACCCACAAGCATTGTGAAATTAAACATATTAGAAACGTGCGCTTTCTCTTTTCTTTCTTTTCCTTTTAACCAGACTGAGCCACAGCAACGCGTGGCCGGGTACAGTTAGTACATATATATATATATATATATATATATATATATATATATATATATATATATGGGTCTACCTGACAACGCCGAAAGCTGACAACGCCAACGATGAGAACACCGACACCAGAAGATCGAAAACTGAGATGACCGATGGATGAAAACCCCAATGCTGAGAACACCGACATGTGAAAAGGCTGTGTAAGTATGCGGCAGTGACGGACGTTAGGGTTAGGGTGCGAGTAAGGTAAGTGTGCGATATTGACAGACTCTAGGGATAGGGGTGGGTTAAGTGAGTTAGGGTTAGGGTGCGGGTTAGGTGAGTGTGCGATAGTGACAGTCTTTAGGGTTAGGGGCGGGTTAAGTGTGTTAGGGTTAGGGTGCGGGTTAGGTGAGTGTGCGATAGTGACAGACTTTAGGGTTAGGGTTTGGGTTAAGGTTATAGATAGTTGTGTATGTAAGGTTTAGTGTGGGTTTGTAAGGATTTTGGTGTGCTTGTGTTGTGTGTGTGCTTTTTGGACAGGGGATTTGTTTTGTTTGTTGATTGTCGGGATTGTGGTGTGTCGGGCATGTGAGGTTTCGTGTTTGTGAACTTTCGGTTATGTGATGTCGGTGATTTCGTTGTCGGTGTTGTAGTGTGTCTATTTTGTCAGGTAGACCCATATATATATATATATATATATATATATATATATATATATATATATAAATAATCAAATAAAACTCAGGATGCATCCTACATGGCCAAATGGAAAACTATGATTTTAAAACAACTGAAGTTGCACATGCTTAAGACAAAATGCATATTTTGAGCCAAAAAAAAGATATGAGAATGGGAAGAAAGATATTACCTATAGAAGGAGTATACCCTAATAACTGATTTGGGTTACAGTACAATCCAGCAGTGGCATGAAGAAGGAGAAAAAACAGCCAGGATTTTTGGAGAAAACTAGAAGAGATCAAAGGGATTCAAACTGGGAAGAAGCCAGGAGGAAATTTGATTTGAGCGAGAGGGATCATTTGTCATACATAAGTTTACATTTAAAGATGTAATACAAAATTGAAAGAAACACAAGCAATCCCAAGAATTAGAAATTATCTAATGGATGGTAATGGGGAGGCCCCAGTAAGAAACACGCTTATAACCAGAGCATATAAAGGGAGATTAGGATTGAGGTCTCATCAAATGGAGAAAATTAAACTGGACTGGATTCAAAAGCTGCAGAGGCATATACTTACAGAGGAATGGAGAGAAATATGTATGACTCATAAATATGCAACTAAGTTAATGAAATTCAGAATTTTACCTGGAAGTGCCTCCATTGATATTTTTAAACACCAGTTAGGTTGCGACATATGCTCCTCCAAATAAATGATATATGTTGGAGGTGTGAACAAGAAGAAAGAGGCACCTGGGAACATATATTTTGGGAATCTGGGAAATTACAAAACTTCAAACAAGAAGTACAAGAACTGGGGATTCCAAGATGGCTACACACTGATTAACAGCTTAATTTCAGCTCTACCAGTGTAAAAACAGAAACTAAGGAATAACAATCAGTGAAAACTGTCAATTTTGGTAAAATTCAGTTGCTAGCTTGCATGCCAGCAAAGAAGAAATTAGAAAACCAGAATGAAAATCAACTATAAAAGGTGAAGAGAAAACACTTTCTGGGAAGAATTCTGCAGCTGTTCAGCAAAAAGCTGAGAAACATACATTGCCTCCAACTTGCAGGTACAATGTTTCCTGGAATTTATTAACATAAATGCCCTTTCCAATCAGTGCACACTTCAAACAGAGGTTCAAACATACTGGACCTCGTTCTCACCAATATGGGATAGCACTGCATCCCCAACCCCACCATTGTGTCACAGCCTCATTGATAAGGTTGGATCACAAAGCTGTCTCATTCAAAATAAAAATCAACTTGGAAAATCCAGCAAAACCTGTTACAGTTTGAAACTATTCCAAAGCAAACTACATCCTATTAAGTAAGTTTGCCAAAATTCAATCCCTGCCCTACCCACTGATGGCATCAACCTGTGCAGAATTATTCACAGAAACACTGTACAAATGTGTAACATGTTGCATAAAGACTGTTGTACCTTCCAGAAGTAATATCAAAACAAACTAAAAAAAAAACCACATTGGTGGAATTCTAAGCTTAACAAAGTACATAAAAAAGGAAAAAAGTCACGCCCAGAGTCAAAAAACTCTCATAATGACAAGAGCTCACTAATAAAACTAAACATAAAACTAAAAAGACTAATTAAATTCAAGAAGGCCAATTATGAGGTCAAGATAGTTTTTTCAGGCTAAAGGCAACCACAAGTTCTTCTACAGCTATGTCCAAAACCTCAAAGGTAATATGCAACAATGTGCAGAAATGGTAATAAATGGTACCACCATCCCTGAGCAGAGTGACATAAATCTGCTGGCCAACAATTCAGTTCAGTCTTTACCCCCACCATTTCACCCACCACCCCATGTTAAATTCCTACCAGCATAACATCCCTCCCAACTATCAGCAGAGAGCAGGTCATAGCAGTGCTCACTAAGGCTAAAAATACAGCTTCAATGGGGCCTGAAAATATCCTAGGCTGCCCCTTAAATAGCCTGAAATGAGAACTATCAGGACCAACTGAGTCACTTTTCAACTGCAGTCTCAAAATAGGCTGCATGCCAAGCAAATGCCAACGGTTATCCTCCTTCACAAGGGTGGACCATCAACCAGCCCTGGAAAATACAGACCTATTAGTCTGACCAGTCTAATATGCAAAGCCATGAAATGAAATGCATTATCATGGAAATGATCAACAGAGACAATGACAACCTACAGACACTGGATGCATCCCAGTTTGGTTTTGTCAAAGGAAGGTCATGCCTGGTAGACTTCTTTGAGAAGGTAAACAAAGCAATGGATGAAGGGAAAATGGTGCATACTGCCTACCAAGACCTGGATAAGGCATTTAACACAGTACCTCACTCAGGTATTATGGGCAAACTCACCAAACCAAGCATAACTTCCTACACAAATCACTGGATTACCAGCTGGCTCACAGATAGGACCCAAGAAGTCAGGATTAGTGAAACCACCTCCACCATGAGACAGGTCACCAGTGGAGTACCACCTGTTTGGCATCCACTTCTCTGAGGTCAAGGCTGACCAAGTTCGCAGACAATTGCAAATTGGGACCTATCATAATATCTCCCCCTGATACTAACATCCTGTAAGAGGGTCTAATAAAGACAAATGACTGATGTCAAAGCTACTGATTAAAACTCAATCCAAGAAGTGCATTACTGTGCTTTTTGAGAAAATGTCTACCCAGGCAAATTACTCCATTGATAAGACATCCTTAAGAGTTGACCCAGTAGATGGAAATCTGGGAACAAACATAGACAGTAAGCTGGCCTTTGATCAACACATAGACAAAGTAGTAAGAAAAAATGTATATGTCACCCAAAGTATAAGTAATGGTATGGCATCCTGGTCCAAGAAATGTATAGTCCCACTCCACTCATCCCTTATCAGACCCATCACTGAGCACAATGTGCCCTTTGGTATGAACCTGACTAAACATAAACAGTTGTAATACCCACAAATGTTCCTCACCAAGAGAATCCATGGTAATAACACACTGTTCTATACAGATTGCCTTAGAGCCCTGTCTGTATACTTGGTCTACTGTAGGTTGTTGAGAGGTGATCTGCATTTGGCATAAAATACTTCCTTAGATCCCGCCCTGATGGAGCTTTTGCACATCCACAAAATGAGCAGTACAAGAAACACTGGATCCAGGGATTTGAACTTTGCTTGCAATATAAATAGAACTGCTGGCAAAACAGATATGAGACTCAAAGGATCCCATTTTCTGGAACAGGCTCCCTATCCATGTGAAGCAGAGTCTATCCCTAACCCTATTCAAATGTAATCTTGACTACTGGATGGGAAATTGCAAATTCATATAAGGGTCCCCTTCATATGATTGAACTTTCAAAAGTTTGACTTTCATATGTCCGAGACCATATGATCGAACTTTTGAAAGTCTGAACGTTCCTAATGAAGATCTCAATACAGAGCGGAACATGAAGATTTCCCTTTTCCGTACTGTAGTGCAATCTCAGAGTTGGTATATATAAATAGCAGGGGGTGTGGGGGGCTTGCTCCCTGCTTAAACCGTTCAGGTAATTTTTTTTCTTTTTTTTAACTTTTTTATTAGATGTTCGAACTTTCAAAAGTTTGATCATATGGTCTCGGCCATATGAAAGTCAAACTTTGAAAGTTCGATCATCTGAAGTAGATCCCATAGATATATACATATATATATATATATATATATATATACATATATATATATATATATATACATATATATATATATATATATATATATATATATATATATATATATACATATATATATATATATATATATATATATATATATATATATATATATATATATATATATATATATATATATATAAACACAAAACAAAAGGTTACAATTCAAAGTAGAAAGGGATGATTATGAAGCAGGTAATAAGTTTAAGAAATAAGGAGAGACTGGGATTTTGGATGCAGAGCCTTAAGGAGAATAATAACAACCATACAGAATATAATACTCAAAGTAACAGAAAGTATTCCAAAAAGTAAAGTAACACAAGAATGGAGAAATGAGATTTTGGCAAGAGGGATGATTGCAAGTAAGAGTACAGAAAACAAGCAAAAGGGGGCTGGAATTTAGTGGATAAAACTGGTAAAGGAACCAAGGTATTCAGTGCAAATAACTAGAGATGGAAAGTTAATTGAGGGAGATGAGGCCAAGAAGATGCTTGGACTGCAGACTACAGACTGCCTTCCCTACCAGGGATTGATCTCAGACTATAGCAAAGAGAAAGGGATAGAAGAATCCTAAGTAAAAGACCTGATATGGTAGACTTTTTAGTTGAATCTAGAACAAAGCTGCTGTTAAAAAATGGGTAAATAGTAGGGTATATAAAATGCTGCATGATAACAATAACAATCAATCTGATGAAGTTAGAAAAGATTGTGAGGAGAAAATGAAAAAGCAATTTTCAGGGGAAGAATGAGAGGACATATGTATGGCTTCCAATTATGCAACAAAGTCCAGAGGGTTTCGGATATTTTGCTTGGAAGTGTTTGCTTAGGTATTGTTATACCATTTTGGACTTTAAAGAATTTTCCTAAAGTGAATAGCAAATGTTGGAGGTATGACGGGGAAGGAAGAGGTGACCAGATACATATGTTTTGGTAGTGTGATGAGCTGGCAGATTTTGAAAATTCAACCAAGTATTTCCTGCACGTAGGGAGTTGCACGGCTGAGAAACAAATGAATAGCAAAAAGGAGACGCCAGCAACAAGAGTGGACTGTAGATAGTAGTTTATTGGTTTATAGATAAACTACCAAAACACCAAATAGGTTCCACATACCGGTTTCGGCCCGGATTCAAACCTGGCCTTCTTCAGTGTATAACAATAGAACCAATCAGAAATAAAGGTGTTTATATATAACGTACAATTCAATGATTGGTTATATAAACCAATGACTCAAGCTCATGAATATTAAACATAATGTTATATTTTTTACATCTTAATACTAGAATGTCACAAACATATTTCCAAATACATAGAGAATACAATGACATATCTTGTTCAAAAGTGGAATCTTAATATGTGTGTCAGTAATATGTGCAATATTTTATAAATATTCATTTAATCCTGGGTTTAGTAAAGCACCAAGTTTGGTGATCCACTTTTTTTCTTTTAGGTCAAGTTTGGTATGCCAACCACCTTTGTTAGTTCTGTCACCAATAATTTTGTCAATTATTGTAACACGAATTGTGCCTTGTTATGTGTCAGTGTGTGTTTATATAATGCATTAGATGTTTTTACATCTAATATCACTCAAATGTTCTGATATCCGTAGCTTAACTGGTCGAAGTTTGTCCAACATAAAATGAATGGCAGCTACAATGTGCCATATAAATGGCCCAATCCGTGTTGCAATTGGCAAAAATTTTATATCAAACACCTTATTGCTGTTTCTACTGGTAAACTCTTTTGTTTTGCTATGAGTTTACAATTAACACAGTGACCATGAAACAACCTATAAGTTTATCACCCAAAATAGTTGTTTGATATATATTTGATAAAGAAGATTCAAAATGATGTTTGTAATGGTTAAAGTAACCGCTAAATTTTTCCTTTTGAAGCGAAAATAAACATGTGTTAGGAACAATAGATTTGGTTCTAACATCTGCTTCAGTATATTCAATTTCCCTTAATGATATTAATAAAGGTATTGGTGTTTCTACCATATGTGGTAGTAAAGCGCATAATGTGCTTGTCTTGTTTCGTTTTGTTTATATTTTAACAAGTTTGATCTATGTAAACCTGAGGCATGATTCAAAGCCATTGTAACATAACCTGAGTTATATCCCTGTTCCTAAACCTGGTACACAGATCTTGAGCATGATGACCAAAACTGACATTATCAGAGCAATTTCTTCTCATTCTAATGAATTGCGATTTTGGAATATTTTTAGCAATATGTTTTGGATGAAAGCTGGAGGCGTGGAGAATGGTATTATACTCGGGAAACTTTCTATAAGTCTCAGTTTTTAAAGTATTATCCATATTCCTTGTTACCAAGACATCCAAAAAAGTTATAGATTTTTGATCATAACTGATGGTAAATTTGATCCCCCATTTGTTATCATTCAGATATTCTACAAATTCAAGGAGATATGGAATGTCCGATCTCCACACCATCCAGCAGTCATCCAAATATCTACGCCAGATGTCTATGTCAGGCAAAAAAAGGTTGTGAGTAACATCATAGATCATAATGTGTTCCAAATAAGCCATAAATAGGTCAGCATATATGTCAGTTTTGGTCATCATGCTCAAGATCTGTGTACCAGGTTTAGGAACAGGGGATATAACTCAGGTTATGTTACAATGGCTTTGAATCATGCCTCAGGTTTACATAGATCAAACTTGTTAAAATATAAACAAAAACGAAACAAGACAAGCACATTGCGTTTTACTACCACATATGGTAGAAACACCAATACCTTTATTAATATCATTAAGGAAATTGAATATACTGAAGCAGATGTTAGAACCAAATCTATTGTTCCTAACACATGTTTATTTTCGTTAAAAGGAAAAATTTAGCGGTTACTTTAACCATTACAAACATCATTTTGAATCTTCTTTATCAAATATATATCAAACAACTATTTTGGGTGATAAACTTATAGGTTGTTTCCCCATGTCACTGTGTTAATTGTAAACTCATAGCAAAACAAAAGAGTTTACCAGTAGAAACAGCAATAAGGTGTTTGATATAAAATTTTGCCAATTGCAACACGGATTGGGCCATTTATATGGCACATTGTAGCTGCCATTCATTTTATGTTGGACAAACTTCGACCAGTTAAGCTACGGATATCAGAACATTTGAGTGATATTAGATGTAAAAAAACATCTAATGCATTATATAAACACACACTGACACATAACAAGGCACACTTCGTGTTACAATAATTGACAAAATTATTGGTGACAGAACTAACAAAGGTGGTTGGCATACCAAACTTGACCTAAAAGAAAAAGTGGATCACCAAACTTGGTGCTTTACTAAACCCAGGATTAAATGAATATTTATAAAATATTGCACATATTACTGACACACATATTAAGATTCCACTTTTGAACAAGATATGTCATTGTATTCTCTATGTATTTGGAAATATGTTTGTGACATTCTAGTATTAAGATGTAAAAAATATAACATTATGTTTAATATTCATGAGCTTGAGTCATTGGTTTATACAACCAATCATTGAATTGTACGTTATATATAAACACCTTTATTTCTGATTGGTTCTATTGTTATACACTGAAGAAGGCCAGGTTTGAATCCGGGCCGAAACCGGTATGTGGAACCTATTTGGTGTTTTGGTAGATTTTGAAAATTCCCTTACTGAGCATTCTGTCAGAAATATCGGGTGAGTAAATGGCTGTAACTATGGAAATGATTTTGGGACACACAATCTGAATTGTCTAGACATAATGAGGCCTTGTTAATTTTATTTCTGTAGGCTACCAAAAATGCAATGACAAGAAAATGGAAATCAAATTCCAAACCAACTGCATTTGAAGTACTGAATATTATAAAAGCAATAAAATAACTGAAAGAGGAATTTTTTTACTTCATTACCTTGCATTTTTATCTTTCTTTTGGGGGGAGGGGGTGATCTGAAATAATTATTGGAGTGTGTGTCAAAATTTTCAGTTAAATGCACAAGTTTCTATGAAATATAAATTCTATCCAGTCTAGCCCAGTTACTGTGCCTTGGGGAATGATATGTAACACACACACACACACACACACACACACACATATATATGCATACATATATATATATATATATATATATATATATATATATATATATATATATATATATAGGTTCATAGGTAGGTACTAGGCTATTAGCCCTAGGGCCTATATAAGCCTAGCCAAAAGGTATCCTGGCTTTCGCCACCCAAGAAAATTATTTTCCTGTGCCCCTGTCAAGCAGAGCCACAGAAGTGATCCCTGGGGTGAATTTCCTATTTCCCATCCAATCATCAAGATTTTTCTTGAAGAGTGCTAATGAGGAGCTCTGTTTGACATAGATAGGTAGTCTGTTCCAGAGCATGGGAAGTCTCTGGGACAGGAATCTATCCCTTCAGCATGTTCTGCTTATTGTGGTGACAAAGTTTAGGTCCCTAGAGGGTGTAGACCCGAGGGATTGGGATTTCTTTAAGTGGAGCATGTCCAACAGCTCTGGGTTTGACATAGCTTTGTATGTTAGGCAGAGATCACCTCTGAGTAGGCGATATGCGACGGAGTAAAGCTGGAGTTTTTTGAGACGGTCTGCGTAGGGCATCTGTTTGAGGCCAGTAATCCTCTTTGTGAGGTATTTCTGTGGCCGATCCAGTTGTTTTAGATGTCTTGTGAGGTACATACCAAAAGGGGCGTTGTACTGTATAATGGGTCTAATGAGTGATGAGTAGAGGGGGAACAATGACCTCTTTTTTTCTGAATGAGAAACCTTTTGTGATGAGGTGAGCCACATAGAAGGATTTCCTGACCACTGTGGCAATGGGATTATCAAAGGAGAGACTACTGTCCACCTGTGTCCCAAGGTCTCTTATCACACTTTCGGCATTAAGTAGACTACCACTTATGTGGTAGTTCATGGGTACAGAGTTTTTACCAAAGGGGATGACAATACACTTTTTGGCATTGAGCTTCAGGCCATGGCTTTGACACTAAGCATCTGTCTCAGTGAGGTCCTTTTGTAGTATGTCCACATTGTTAGGAGTTTCGATTATGGCTCCTAGTTTGCAGTCATCTGCAAACTTTGTTAGCCAAAGACCTTCTGTGTTAGCCTGTACTTCAGAAAAGTAGATACCAAACAGGAGAGGACCCAGGACTGAACCCTGTGGTACTCCACTTTTCACTGGTCTGAAGTCGGATTTGGAGTCTGCTACTTTCACAGTGTGGGTTCTGTCCATGAGCCATCTTGCGACATAGGGATTTATACCTAGTTTAGTGAGCTTATCTATAATTCCAGAGTGGGGGATGGTGTCAAAAGCCTTGGTGAGATAAGCTATGTGAGCCTTCTTACCCTCATCTATAGCTTTGGTGACTGCTTCAAAGAAGTCAATCAGTTTTAGGAGACATGCTCTGCCTTTTACAAACCTGAACTGGGTAGGGTCCAGAATTTGGAGATTACCAATGTCTTTGTTTATGAGTTCCATGATGATACATTCTATGGCCTTGCAGACCAGGCTCGTCAGGATAATGGGGCTGACATTCCCGGGGTCCCTCGTGGCTCCCCCTTGTGGAGTGGGATAACTGTCATGGTGTGCTATTCAGTGGGCACAAAGCCTGAGGTGAGGCTATGATTTAACATGGTACTTAGGTAGGGTGCCAGTTCATTCTGTAGTTCATGTAGAACACACCCTGGGATATTGTCAGGTCCCGTGGATGCTGTGTTCTTGGCTTTGGAGAATGTGTTTTTTACCTGTGCAGCCGTGATTACAGGAACTTTGCATTCTTCTGGTATAGAGATGGGCCCTCTAGGGGGTGAGAGGGGGTAAAGTTAGACCCTGAACCTATCTGCCAGGATGTTGGCAATATCAATTGGTTCTGTATATTTAGTGCCATTGTGCTGTAACTCAGAGCAGATCTAAGTGTTGCCATTGAGATTCTTGACATAGCTTTAGAATGCTTTGTGGTTGTCTTTACAGTCAGTGGCGATTTTGTTTTCATAACTAGCTTTGGAGGATTTTATGAGGGATCTCAGCTTCTTACTGAGGTTGACCAGGGAGTTCCTCCAGTCATGGGATTTTACTCTTTTTTGTAACAGCTTCTTTCTTCTTTTGTAGAGCTTGTTTATGGCAGAGGACCACCAGAGTGGCTTCCTTTTTTTGGAGGATAGCATCTTGGTTCTATTAGGGATAGCATGATCCATGCACTTGTGCAAGTACTTATAAAGTGCATTTGTGTAGGACTCAGCAGTCGTACCTCTATTGTCCATCTGCATGGGTGTCATGAAGTTTGCCACTTCTGTCTTAAGAAGTGTGAAGTTGGCTTTGGAGAAGTTTTTTTACGGTGGTTTCCCTAATTGGTTATGGGGGCGGGATGTGGATGTCTAAGGTGATTAGCTTGTGGTCGGATCTGACCAACAAGGAATTGACCTCTGGTGTGGAACACCGGTTGCCCATGTTGGTAATGACCAAATCTAGGATATTGCTGCCCCTGGTGGGGGTGTGAATAAGTTGATCCAAGGCGTTGGAATTTATGAATTCCAGAAAATGTTGAGAAAAGAGTTGGTACATGAGTAGTTTTCCCAGTTAATGGTGGGGTAGTTGAAATTGCCCATTATTAGGGTGTTGGGTTGTACCCTAATACTTTCCAGTGTATCAAGAAATGAGGAGTGGGAATCCAAGGGCATGGTGGATTGCAGCTTTGCCCAAAGTTAGTTGGACTTGGATAATCTCGGATGCATTATGCTGTGCAACTAGCCTGGAGGTGTGGATATCCTTAATGAATGTGGACATGCCAGTGCTTCGTTCTGGGTTAGGTTGCCGAAAAGTGCGGTATGAATTATAGCCTGGTAATGCAGGGGTGCTCTCTGGACCTTTGAACCAGGTCTCTGTCACTGCACAGATGTCGATGTTCTCCATTTTAAGGAGTGCCTCGAGTGAGTGCATTTTGAGGATTAGACTTCTAGCATTGCGTAGCATTACCCTCAGATTTTGCTTGCTTGCACCTGTTACGGTGGTGAATTTGTCATTTGAACCTTGCCTGAAAAAGGCACTATAGGGGTGGCAAGAGCCTTAGCCAGTATCCGGAAACCCAAGGGTGACAGGTGCAGGCCATCTCTGGCAAAGCATCGTGGTCTGTCGAATATGTCATCCCAGGCAGACAAATACTGGATCCCCTTAAAATTACACCAGAAGCTTAGCCAATTGTTGAAGTCAATCATTTTGTCCTTGTACTGTGGTATTATTCTGCATGAAGGCAGGATGCTACTCATCTACATATATATATATATATATATATATATATATATATATATATATATATATATATATATATGGATCTACTTCACATGATCGAAATTTCATGAAACCTGAACATCAAAAGTTCAAAATACTGAAAACTCATTTGACTGAAACCCATAACACTGACACATTAAAGCAAAAGGTATATGTCATTTTCCCCACTGTTGTGTGATCCTGGAGTTAGTATATATAGTTAGGGGGGTGTAGGGGGCATAGCCCCCCACACTGGGTGGTGTGTGGAGCATAGCCCCCACATATGTTATGCATTTTAAAACATAAAGATGGATACTTAAAATTGCAATGAATAACTCTTTCCAGAAGACAATATATACCTAATCTATGTAGGGGCTACGCCCCCACACCCCCTAAGGTGGAGGGCTGTGCCCCCCACACCCCCTAACTATATATACTAACTCCAGGATCACACTACAGTGGGGAAAAGGGCATATACCTTTTAATTTAATGTGTCAGTGTTATGAGTTTCAGTCAAATGAATTTTCAGTGTTTTTAACTTTTGATGTTCTGGTCTCAGTCAAATGAATTTCAGTCATACGAAATTTCGGTCATGTGTAGTAGACCCATATATATATATATATATATAAGTGTGTGTGTGTGTGTGTGTGTGTGTGTGTGTGTGTGTATGTATATGTATATATATCTATAGATATATGGGGCAGGATACCTTATCATAGCCAAATTGTTGGTGAAAGGGATAGTACATCAAAATGTTGCCCTCTTCCAAGATGATGGTACAAACCTTGTTGTTATATTTTAGTAAGGAAATGGGAGCACATGAGGGCACAGCCTTGCCTGCAAAAAATATTAGTTTTCCACTATTTTTGAAAGGGTGTACTTTTGATGAGAACTGTTTTCAATGACTTAGTTTTGACAAGCTATCCCAGATCTTATAATTCACAATGCAACTAGGCATCTCACAAAAACTATGATATACATGCCATATATAATAATATACCCAGCAAAGTTCAAACTGTTCGGAAAAAAATATCATAAATTACTTAGAAGGCCAACGTGCTTGGATATACAAAAGAAAACAGGTCATAATGCTTCAAAAATAACGAAAGTATTTCACTGGATAAGTAAGAAGTTTGAAGAGCAGGTGATGGAAAATGTCTTCAGTGCATATTGTTGTATAACTTGAGTTAGAGCTCCAGCTAGACAGCATGCAAAATATCAAAGCCGACGACAGATACAACTTTCAGCACAACAGAATATTAGGGGGAAATATGCTTCACGCTACTGAGGATAAAAGTTAAGTTCACATGGTACTGTACAAATTCCATGGATAGAATGTGAATTTACTAGAGCTCACAAATGCTTAATAAATTAAATTTGGCAGCTAAAAAGCAAATGATTTTGAACACTGAAACTAAATAAGATGAAGTATGAGATGTTAGTTAGTTAGTTAGCTTCAGGATTAATTTCTACATAAATAATCTAAAGGTAAGGTTCGTATTGAATATATATTTTTTTACAATTATTATATATTCATCAATAGAAATGAACTCTGAATTCTCTGGGTAGCCATTTCCCAAAGAAAAGGTTTTGCTTGTGGGTAGTCATCTGGCAGCTGACTCTATACCTGTCAGTTGTCTCTGATTTTGCAGCATGTCCCCTGATTGTGCCTCATATTTTTGTTGTCTCTCGTGAAAAATGTTCAGAAAACTGATGCAAAATTTGTTCTATTAACTTTTTAAGTGAATTAGAATAATGTTAAAAATTTGTCCAGATTTTGGGCCTTTACCCCTGAATATGTTTTACATTGTCTAGAGTTCTTGAGTAAGAAGTTGAGAGCTATGGCTCACACTATGGCTATGATACTCAGGGACTTCAACATCCCTAATATAACACAGAGCATTAAAAATGCAATGACTGCAATGCTTATGTTGCAACAAATGTATTTATAGTTACTTGATAAAGTAGAGACTACATAATCGAATGTTAAAATATTTTGTGTTGGTAAAACATGACACAGGAGACCCTCTAGGCTGAAGTAATCATGGTGGGTTCCGGCATTTAGATCGCGAGATGATTGCCCGCGAGCTACAATGCCAAAACAAGAAGGCCACGGCACCACTAGACCGTAGAGCGGTGCGGCCGAATGTGAGATACACCATCGGAGCCCACGTCGGTGGGAAAACAAAGAAACAGCGATAACCCCTAAAGCAGCTACGCAGGCTGCAAACCAACACATCAAACAGGCGCAGAATGCCAATAACACGCAAGACAAGTAAACGCAAATAAAGCCATAAAATCACAACCGCACCACATATACACACAAAGCACAGAAATAAATCCAATAAGTACAGTAAACAACTTACCTGTAGATCAGCAGAAGTCCTCACAAACCTGCACACTAAATACTCCCAGGAAGCCAGTAATATAATCCATAGTAGCTGCAGCTGCAGCAGAGTATTTGTACATGCGCATTTTTAAATAGCATGTCCCTGTCAATACAGTCTACGATCATAACATAGCACTAACAGCCCTGAGCTATGCAGAATATATGTAACTGAAATACCACACATATGTGGATATCCAGCAGTGCAGTGCAACAGATACATGAGTTTCACACTTCATACCCCTCAGAAAGCACATGCTACTGTAAGACCTGTTGGAGTAACAGCAACCAAGGATGTCACAGCATTATAGACATAATGTGCCAGTGAGTGTCACTGTTGGGAATATTTCCATTCCATGCCCAAGACATAGTGATGGAAAGGCATGACTGCAACAAACAGCACCTGTTCTGCTAGAGCCCCCCCTAGTGCAATGGCAGGTGGGAACATGGAACTCAGGCAAACACAGACTACCAAGCCAACAGCAGGGAATAAATATTGTAGTAAGGGAACACTGTCAGGCAGGAGTGTCAACCCTACACCTTGTCCACAGCAGCATGTGTGTATTGCAGAGGCTGTCAAACCCATCCATTGTTTACTACAGCTGGGGTACAGAAGTATGCAGGCCCACGTAGGCAGACAAGGGTGCAACACTGAGTAACTTCCCTATGTAACCTCTGTCACTGAAACTGAGACTAGGCCCCACACCATGATTGGCCAGCAGGAAAAACTGGGAGTTAAAAGGGACCTGTTCAGTACACTTAGAAAGTGTGTTGCAAGCAAGTCGTGTAGATGCTTACCACACTACAAGCACTTGTCAGCCCCATGGCTGTGTAAACTGCATATAGTGAAACCATAGCAGAACGGGTAGTCAGAGCAAGGTGGAGTACACACAGCTGCAGAGGGAACTGTGGCAGGCAGCACTACAACACAGGGTCCAACACAGTGCGGTGTACAGCAAGTATTGTAATATCTGATAGTGACTTGTACCAGTTACGTCTCTACATCCTGTTCCCAGCTACACTGGCCATGATGGATACTGAGAGGCCATCAACAAGTGGCATTACCATGATGGAATCTATGTACCTGTATAGCCCTGGTCAGCTTGGCAACAGATACAGCACAGTGCCCAGCCAACGGGGCAAACCAATGCTGGTAGTGGAGGGATACCTCTACCATTTGGAGTGTGAAGTGCCACCTAAATGGTACTGGGCATGTATTGAGCGGAGAGTACAGGCCTGCAGAGATCGTGCCATCACTGTTCATCAGGATGAGGGGGAGGAACTGCTGAAATCACTGCCACACCAGCACGGGCCAGATGCAACAATAGCCCAGGTTGCTACACTGCGAGCAGAACTGCGGCAGAGGGCAGTACCCGGCAATGACTTGCCAAGCTTGGTAATGCAGAGTGTCCTAGGCTCAGCAGATGAAAATGTACTACAAGAGATGCCTTGCCATGCCACCCTGCATCGTAGCATAACCAGGGTATGGCAGAGGGCATGGGCATCCATGACCACACCTCCAGTAACACTCGCGGATATTGATGTCAGCCAGTATCCACTCCATAGTGGCAGCTTTATCCTCCGTAGAAGGTCTGATATGGATGGGACAGATTCCTTGGTTCTACTTACAACGTCACAGAATCTAAGTGATTTGTGCAAATCTGACATAATTCTTGGGGATGGCACCTTCCCTACACGGGCTGATATATGTCGCCAGCTGTATACATTACATGGCTGTATTGGTGCCCCCACCTCAACAAGGATTGTCCCCCTGGTGTACTGTCTCATGACAAGGAAATCAGAGTCTGCATACAACAGTATGTGGGAGATACTGAAGAGTATGGCTGCAGAACAGGAGTGCACCCTGGCTCCACAGTATATTATGACTGATTTTGAGAAGACAGCGATCCGTGCCAGCCGTAAGGCATTCCCTAAGAGTATTCTGAAGGGGTACCTTTTCCACTTCGCACAGATCATTTGGTGCCACATCCAGCATCACCACCTTGTGGCCCTCTATGGTAAGGACACTGCTTTCTCAATTGCCGTATGCAAGCTAATTGCATTGGCATTCTTACCAGTGGAAGATGTTGTCCCTGCATTTCTGGACATTGTGGCTATGTTAGCTGACTGTGCACAGCCTATTGGCGTATTTCTGGATCATCATTATGTGCGAGGCCGACCACTCAAGTATGCATCCCGTTGCTCTTCACAGCAATGACTACCATCATCCTATCCTTTGAGGTTTTGGAATGTTTGTGATGTCTCTGACATGGATTTCCCGTGGACTAATAACCAGGTAGAGGCATGGCATCATCGGCTGAAGGTGTTTCGGGGATGCCCTACTATGCAGCTATCCGACCTTCTGTCTGTCCTGCAACAGGAACAGAACCTGATAGATATCCGACGAGAGTCTCTTTTGAGGGGGATGCCTGTGACACCACGTAGGAAGGCTATTGTTGTAAGGGACCATCGTCTAAAGCACATCTTGCAATATAAGTGTGACTATAGTGATGTGCAGGATTTTCTCCGTGCTGTGGCACATTTCTATAAGTTATGATTATATCAGGGTTTAGTATGCACCAAGCACTGCAAACATCACTTTACATATTGTGTTAATAAAGGCTTTGCCCACAGCACACAGATTTCACACTACCACTTTGATGCCCACTTGGCATCCTATTGCAGGCACATGCTCCACTGAAAGTTGCACATGGTAGTTTCTAGGGGGGTGTAGAGTGTATCACGTAGGGGGTTTGTGTCTCCCACCTGTGGTTAGGGTGCAGGGGGTTACTATATTCCCACAGGGAATTGTCTGCAGGCATTTGTCACTGCAGCTAAACTGCCATAGTGCCATGTTATGCTAATATGTTCATAATTCAACACAAGTATAAATATTTATATTCCACAGATATGATCCCTCAAAAGAATTTTTAAATAGAAAGTACTGTTGGGAGAGAAATTTCTGAGCAAAGTTGCAGTGACTTATGCAGAATTAAGGCTCTAGTTGTTATTTCACTTGTCTTAATGACCTCAAGTTCTTTGGTTAAAAGAGTGTATTCATCTAGCACCCAGTGAGGGGAATACTCTTCCCACTTGAAATAAATTGAAGCCTGTATCATATTCCAAACAATAATAAAATAATAACAAAATACTGATACTACTTCTAATAATAATACCAGCCTTTCTAAACCTACATGTTCGTATCTGTGCTAACAAATTAATGTAGGCAAAATATTAAAATCTATTAATGAACATCAATGTGTTGCCATTGAAAATGCAAACTGGGTGCCTACTACAGCTTGGACCTCCTTTCTACTCAATACCCTAACAAATACACTGCCCAATGAAGGTTGTGGTCCACAATTAGCACACACGTATGTATCATCACGTATGTACCATCACACTAACTACTCACTAAGAAGTCAAACATGTACTGTTCTTCCTGGATCATCATATACATTAGCTGTAAAAGAGTAAGTATTTTATAACCCAACACCTTCCTCCTGGAACAGCTTGTCCACCAACATAATAGATACAACAAGCCCCCCTCTATACCCTGTACACTACCATCAGTTAACATCCTCCACACCCCCACTTCATAAATACAGCAGCTGCAAGTTCTCTGCATCTTGGGTCAAGAGGCAATCTACAGGATACCAGAACTTTGATCTTCCAGGAAAAAAATGGTAGTTTTACACTAGTGATTACACAATAGTTATGATCACTAGTATCTTGTAAACAGGTTGATATCATTCAATATGGTAGCAATTTTTTTTTTTATCAGATGTGTGCAGACATAGTCTATGCATGAGAAATGGAAATGCTTTTGGAATGCATATTTTTGAAATCCAGAATTAACTCAAATAATACAAAACAAATAAGAATTAGGAAGGTTGATAACCACCTACTCCTTATGTATAATTTGCAGATATGATGCACAAATAAAGTATACATTCAAAGCATTCTTTGACTTCTACTTACCTGCCTCCACACAAAGCGTCTTTCACTTTCACCATCAATCACAGCAAGATCCCCAAAATTCTTTTTACAAAAGGCTCTGGCTTGCTCCATGGGGACATTGTCCTTACTAAAATAGTAGTCAGACCCATTGCATATTACCCAGCCATCTTCAGTCGTATTATATTCTGTCAAAAAAAGAATGAAACATCAACTTTTCATTGAATGATTAACTTTCTAAATCTTAATGATGCTAAAGTGTGGTGCTATATTAAAAAATGACAGCTGCCAAGAAAACTGCCATAATTCTGTATAAATGGACAGGGAACAGGTTTATCAAAATCTTGGTCTTCTGTCTGTAAAGATAAAAATGATAGTTATGTACTTACCATAACACCGGGTCTTGATTCTACATGGCTGTCCACTTTAACACATGGGACTGTTCACAGCCATGTGATCCTGAGCAGTATTCAGATGTGAACAGCTGCTATAGTTTACTTTAAAATGACATGCAAACTAATACATTAACAAATTCCACTAATTATATGTCAACAGTCTGGTAAATGCAATTAGAGGCCATGTTACCAAGTCATAAGCCGACAAGATCCATTTCTCTCACTCTTCAAACTCCATTCCTAGTTCACCAAGCTCCGTTTTCTCCAGGCTTTTCTTCTTTTATTTTTAAGAGCAGCTGCTAGCCAAAATAAAATGACTAGAGTACTCAGATTTCAGATATAATTCTAAACCTGCTAAACCTTAATTCTACTTTCTTTATGATGGCATGTCATATTAATTCCAAGCCAACAGTCTGCACCTTCAGTCTCATATTCGATCAGGAATTCTCTTACTTTTGTTCAAAAATGCTGAATATGACATCATCCAAACTGGTTCCAGATAACTGATTCACTGCTAATCCATACATACTGGCTAAATGGAAAAAATAGTGTACACTCAGACTGCTAAACATGGAAACAAACATGGCTTCCATTCTATCAGTCAACATGGTTATCAAGGTGTTATAATACACCTAGTGTCATCTATCATGAAATCAACATAACAAAAGGAGATGGATCTTCTGATGGTGCCATTTTATAGACCTAGAAAAGTCCTTCGATTTGTACAAACATTTACTCCTTACAAAGCATGGAAACAAAAGTTGTATGAATGGAATAGTTAAATGATTCATGACCTACTTATAAAATAAAATCTATAAAACTGCATCAGGTTCTCATATCCATGATACAATTACTTTCACTGAAGCCTCCCAAGGATCAGTACTGTGGCTAAAGGACATCCCAAGCTCAATATCAACACATATGATGATAATTAGCAATCTGTTGAGTCAGGAGCATGGAGGATGGAACCACTACCAAACAGCACCGGAATGATGATCCCCAGATTGTTTAACAATTGCAGCTGTTCACCACATTAATTCACAAATTAATCTTTTTCTTTCAGTATTGAAAGAGCACATAGATCACTTGCTGTTCCTAAGTCAATGAAGAATACATATCCAAGGTCCATAATTGTTAGATTCTTTTTCCTACTAAGAAAATTTGAGATGAGATTTGTATAGTGAAGTTCAAACTGTATAATCCATTGTCTTTATCTTGCTTTTTTCTTTTGCTTCACTTGTTTTCCCACCATGGTCGCAAGCTGTATAAAAGGGCCACCTCCTATCAACAATCAAAAGAAAAAAGTTATACAGCTTGTGACCACAGCAGGAGAACAAGTGAAGCAAAAGAGAAAAAGAAGATAAAGATTTAACAGATTACACAGTTCGAGCTTCACTATACAAATCTTGTTTCGAATTCTCTTAGTAGAAAAAGAATCTAACAATTATGGACCTTGTATATGTATTCTTTGTGTCGATGAAAGAACAAGAAGTGATCTCTGCTCTTTTAATAATGAAAGACAAAGATTCAGTTGTGGATTAAGGCAGTGACCAGCCGTGATTGTTAAACCATCTGGGGAGCATAGTTCCAGTGCTGTTTGTTTGTGGTTCCACCCTCTATACTTCCAGCTCAACAGATTACTGATTTTGTGTTTGTGTACATATGATGATAATATGGTCCTGCTCAAAGGGATTAAATGCAGAAGAGAAGTGCAAAACAACTTCAGAAGGACTTAAGTAATCTATACTATGAGTTACAGAGAAACAAACAACTAGTAAAGCTGAAGAAAACAAATTCAGTGCTCTTTAGCACACCCACTGACTAGGTTAGACCAGTAACATTCCAAAAACTGTCCTGTACAACAATCCAGTTCTTCAAGTCAAACAACACAAATAGTTCAAAGTGTGACAATGCATACCCTATGTGCAAACTATATTGAGAGTCACTGGTCATCTAGGTGCTAAAACAGGTTAGTTCACTGTAAACTTACTAATCTACTCACTACTGAAACTAGAATACGTTTTTTTTTCTAGATTCAGAGATTTTGAGATTAAAATATGGGGGGAATTTAATAAAGCCCACATGGTCTTTTTACTGTGTAGGCATCATGCCACGCTGCTTAGATGAGAGTAAGCAGGTTTGCAATCCAGTAAGCACTGCTGGGTGACGCGCATGCATACATCAATACAGGAAGTTCCATGGCATGCAAATCACCTCATAAGCAGGTGAATCTCATGCAAATGAGGCAGGTAGTGCAATCCAGCAAGCAGATAGTCAGCTCTTCAGACCCCATGTCAGTGTCTGTAGTGTAAATGGAAACATTTCGCGTACAGGAATGTAGACAGCCAAAAGGGGCTGAAAATTGTAGATAGATGTACAGAAATGGCATACCATGTACAGATATGAGCAAAAGTATCCTCTGTGTGTCTCAAAATTACAGAAAATATATTAAAATAAAAATGAAAAATCTGGGCATGTTTGAGCAGCACACTGCAGGGTGCAAACATACCTTATTAAAAAAATGTGGCAATAACAATATTAATATTATGAGAAAGAAATGTATTACAGGACTCTGCGTGGAGTATCTACAGTGGTGCACTGGTGCTGTTGCTAATGTGGAAGGGCTTGGAAGCATGTAGTTTCCAGGTTGTGAACACAAATCCCTATGTAAATGATGTGGAGTTACTGAATAGCATAATGAGGTAATTGTGGCTGCATATCCCCTCCATGTAGTCAGAACCATGTTGTTTTTTTACTTGGATTTCTTTATTGTAACGGTCCATTCTTATTCCTGGTGTTGTGCTTTTTTATATAGTCAGAGAATCATGTTGCTAACCACACAGGAGGTACCTGATATCAGGAAAGGGTGTGTCCAAGAACTTGTAAGCTGATAGGAGCTTAGCTGCACCTGTTTGTGCAGCATGCCACTCTGCTGAGTGTGGAAGTATGGGGGGGTGCACACAGACTTCAAAGCTTTGTTTACCTAAGGGGCATGTGTTTCAGCATGGTTGCTTGCTGTGCTGAGCATGGAAGTGTGCGTGTGTGTGTCCACTAATAGCTAAACTTTTTTTACCTATGGGGTGCACGTTTTCTTGGCATGCCACATTGCTGAGAAAATCTAAAAAGGACAATGACGTATTAATTAATCATGACCCTTGTTTAACTTAAACTAGGGCCATTAAATGATGCTAATGATATACTAGGCAGGTGCAATGCATCATAGTTAGCCAGTCATGCAGGCAGCACACCTACAGTGTAGAACTATAAAGTATGCATACACCCTACAATCTGATTTTTCCACATATTCTGCACTATTGGAGTACAGACTTGGGAATTTTAACTGAAATAATGATAGGAGCTGCTGCAGGTCTGGTACATCTGTATGTGCTAGATGCTGAAGTCAATATTGCTGCTGCTGCTCACAACAGGCCTAGGCAGAGAAGGAGAAGACTGTTCAGGCCCTGGGTAACCATCCAGGAGGTACATGAACTGGAAATTGTAGAGCACTACAGGATGGACAGGGAAATTCTACAAGAACTCACTGAGCTCTTCCGCCCTCAACTCAGACCCAGAGCCAACAGAGGGGAGCCCATTCCAGTGGAAACAAAGGTATGTGTAGCCCTTAGGATAATAGCCACAGGTACCTTCCAAAGACGAACTGAGGACATGATGAGGGTCTCAAAGGCATCAGCATCAAGGGTAGTCTACCTGTTCCTGGATGCCATGCCACCACATGCCAGTGAGCACATTTATTTTCTCCTCACCCCCCGAGGCTAGGGTCAGAAATATGCAACATTTCTACCATGTAGCACACTAACATGAGGCATTGGGTGCCATAGATTTCACTCATTTACACATCAAGGCACCACTCAGTTAGGAAGGCAGAATCTACGTCAACCACAAGGGGTACCACTCCATCAACTGCCAGGTCTTGTGCAATCCCCTGGGCATTATCATGAATGTGTGTGCTGGGAGCCCTGACAGTTATCACAACTCCCATATATGGCATGCATCACAGCTATACCAGATGTTTGCTAGGGGGAATATTCCATATGACCATTTGCTGGGGGATGCTGGCTATGCACTGGAACTGTGGATGATGACACCCATCAGAAATGCACACACACACACACACACACACACACACACACACACACACACACACATGAAGAATGCCATAATGAGACACACACACACAAACTAAGAACATCACAGAGTGTGTGTTTGGGCTGTTGAACTCACAGTTCTGGTGCCTTCATATATCTGGTGGAGCCCTGCAGTACTCTCCAACCATATGTGCACATATGTTCATAGTATGTGCCATGCTACACAATATGATTCAGTGGAAACAGCTGCAGCAGGATCAGCAAAGGGAAGGGATACACAGCTCCCCACCAGTGCCTAGGTCAGCACAGCCACACTCACAGGAGGACTCGGAGGAAGAGCTCCCTGATGATGTCCCTGTAGGCAGAAGTAGGCATACCCAGTACACCCTGGCATTGGCTAAGAGACAACACATACCACATTCACTGACAACCTAGGGACTGACACCTTATTCCTACTCACATACATTATTAAAATAGTTGATGCCAGACAACCCACACAACCTCTACCTATCCATGTATTGGCTGTATACTGCTTGTACCAGACAAAGTCAGCCCTGAACTACAGGTCTGTCAACTGCTGCATTCACAAGGTAAGTCTCTAACCTACACATTAATTGTAAGGATGACTATAATATGGTATTGTATGTATGGATCTGCTGCTGTTATACAAGGAAATATAGTGGGCTATTTGGACAGATGTAACATCCACATGGGACTACAGATACTCAGTCCAGTAGTATGTGTTCCATAATATTCACTATGCCTCATGGTTGGAATATTCATGACATCAGGCAAGGGAGATGTTAAACAGTGGGCATACATGATATTTGGAATACTGTCTGCCTAGGCTGATCATGTGCTGTCGGTCCCCCACCCCCAACATAGCAGTGTACCCATATAACCGCTTTAACAGAAAATCAGCTATGGTATATCAGTGGAGCAGGCAATCTTGGGGCTGTAACATAGATATAGCTCACATATTGTATGTCTCTCTTCTTGCAGGATAACAATGTACATATTTATGCTGTTGACTGTGAGATGAATGACTCCTCTCTGTCTGGCGACATGTGTGGCTCAGTGGACTAAGGATGCTAGCATGGGCGATGGTGTTGATGGTTCTAATCTGGAATTACTCACATCTTTTGCATGTGAGGTAGTACTATGTTGGTGTTTTCACAGACTGTCATACCTCTCAACCTCTTAGTGCAAGAAATCAGGACAAAGTCAGAAAGATTATGGGGACAAAGGCCCAAACATAGGGACAGATTTTAAATATTGTTCCCATAAACCTAGAAAGTTGCTGGAATTAAAGGTGTTACATTCTTACATATTTTCTAAAGGATATAAAGTCTGAAACACAAATATTTGTCTGTGTTTAGTATAATGTAGTGACATCAATATTCAATAATTCACCAGAAGACCACAAATGTATGAGGAACAGACCAAACATATGAGGCAAACCTCAGAACATTCTGTGAACATCAAGACAGTTGAGAGGTATGTAGACTGTCAATCTGTTGGTGGTGTAACATTACCAACCTTAGTCACATATTAAGTACAGCACGCAACTGCGGAATACCATGGACATTTTGAGTGAAGTGCAGTACTTCCGAAACAGGGGTGGATGTTAATGTCTGTAACATACAAAATCCCAGAGTGGAGTACAGGTAGGTGTAGCCTGGAGTCACTTTATAAGTATGGACAGTCCCACTGGGCATGGCCAGGCACTTAGTTAAAATGAGCTCAATTCTGTTGCCCCTTTATCAAAATGACCTGTTATGTATAAATGTCTATACATACAGAGATAGACGTATACATATCCGTCTGTCACTATCTCTCTCTCACATGCATAGTATATCTATCGCTATGTAGTGTCAACTAGATATATACCAATATATATATATATATATATATATATATATATATATATATATATATATATCTATATATATATATCTATATATATATATATATATATATATATATATATATATATATATATGTATATATATATATATATATATATATATGTTAAAATGATATATACACTCCCCATATATCTATGTAACACATATAAATATCATACACACACAGCTACATTTATATACACATCCCTGATATATAAACAAATATGTGTGTGAATGTCTGCATTGTCCAACATACCCTAATAATGATGAGTAAATCTCCACTATCACACATCCATACTGTTGCTCAAATGATCCAAACTAAGGGTGCAACAGTACATAATCCACTTACCTACAGACTCCGGTGCCTGCTGGATGTCACCACGTAGACAGACACAGGTGAGCAGGTGGTGTAATATATAACGTTGTCAACACACATATGGACAGGGCACATTGTTCCTGCCCACAGGTATGCTTATGTCACTGCAAGCAGTCACATATGGCCATACTGGTAACTGTACACACATAGCTAGGATAAAAAAAGTTATCTTACTGCTAGGATACTAGGGGCAGATAACAGTATGAAGCAATATCACTCTGCAGGCCACAGATGTTGTTCGACACAAGCATAGTTTTGTGTAATGCACAAGTACTGTGCCTGCAATCACATATACAACAGACTTAACCTGTGGTGCATACGATAAGTACTGTGATCTGTGGTGTATAAGACTAGAGAGGTAGGGGTTCTAATCTCACTCCAGCCCACTTGGTGTGTGCGTGTGTGTGCATGCGTGTGTGTGTGTGTGTGTGTGTATTCCCCTGAGAAACAATGGACATGCCCTCATGGGCTATACACCTGAAATGGTTATGCACTTTTTGGGCCTGTAATTTGCTGCTGGCTTCCAAACTGCCATCTTCTACAAGGCCTGATGATGTCAGCCACCTTACGACTACCAGCTGACAGTGTAGTATCAGACATAAGACATGGCACATGAGATAACTACTGTGATCTGTAGTGTATATGACTAGATAGGTAAGGGGGTCTAATCACACTCCAGCCCACTTGATATGTGTGTATATATCCATATGGTATAACCTTGGTAACTTAGACATAGGTAGGGTTTTGCAGTGTTTTAATTGTAGCGGGTGATATGCCCCCCCCAAAGGACTGACCACAACATGGCCTGCTTATGTCATCAAGCATAATATGTCCTAAACTGATAGTAGTAGCAGACATGAGATTTGTTGCATGCAACACATACTGTGATCTGTAGTGTGTACTCCTATATAGGTTATTGTTCCCATCTACATACAGTCAACTTGCAAGACATGTGTGCCGATGTCCCTCTGTTGCATATATGTGCCATCAATGGGCCACTTAGTGACTCCTACAATGACAGTATCGTGGATACCTAAGTTGCTGCTTTGTACATGTTGCCTGAGTGGGGGATATAGTCAAATGAATTGGCTCAGTTTGGGGCGTGTATATCCTGATGTACCCTCATGCAGGTCCTTGGTGACTGCCTCAGAAATGTCCACCATGCGTAGCAGTCATGCTCCCTGTCATGCATCCAAACTGTGTACAGTTAACTCTGTGTAGATCACATATATGTGTGCTGATCAGCTCCATGATGATTGCTGCTACAGGCATACAGATATGCATACTTAGACAAAGAGGATGCCCAAATTATGTTGGTCAGTGGATGCACCACATCTATGCAAGGGTGGAACAGTTGCCATTTTCCACTCAGTCAGTGTGCAGCCAGTGGTGTCAGTAGGATTGCAAGGGTTTCCAAATGGTGTTAGTAATCCTTCTGAGATCAGATGTGGCCTGCAATGTTAGCATGCGCAATGGTTGTTGTGCATGGTCCATTGAGAAGCCAGTTACAAACATCTGTAAATATGAGAATTATGGAACAGGTTGTAGGAATGTCATGTGTCACATTTGGTGGGGATATGGGAGGGTAGTTGATGCAGACAGTATGGGAGTACAGGTTAGTTATGAGTACAGACCCATCATATGTGCCATCATGACATCTGATGTCAGTGACATTCTGGGCCTGGCCTTTGAGGTTACACATGTAACTTCACTGTGCGTTGTGATTCTGCTTTGTGTGGGTGGCTAATGCTGTCACTTGCCATGTCTACATAACATCACAACAGCACTATGAGCTTCATTTAGCTGAGATTGATACTGCATGTTGGGGGGGGGGCACCCTCACCCCAACTGTCACACAACAATGTCCACCTGTTGTTGCAGAGCCTGCTAATGGAAGTTATCCACCACTCTGTTGTGGTGAGCCATGACAAGCCTGTGTCTCACCTTTCTCATACAGCTGAGTTAATGCAGTTGTAATGCTGCTGACATAATGCATGGCTGTAGAGCTCTGCATACCTGCCTGTCCCATCTGCAAGGGGATGTGCAGTTATGCTATGTCAACCATACCACAGGAGGTCATACCTGGTTGTCTTCACATATATGTGGGTATTGTCTTCAGGGGGAGGGGTGTGCTGGTAGTTCCAGAAAACATGATCTGTGGGCAGATCCCTCCAGGTAGGACCTCACATTGGGGGGGGGGGGGGGGGTTGCAGTGGTCACATAATGCAGTATGTTGCTTCCCATGTGGGGATGTCACAGCACTACTGCAGGGCATTGTAGATAAGGACCCGGACCATCCTTTGGGCATGTGAGCTGCAGCATGACTAAGCAACACAGTGTGTCCATATTACACTTCCCTAATGTGTTTGTCTGTGCTCTGTAGAGACACCTTGCATGACTCTCTTCCTGCAACATGCTGGCAGAAACTGCAATACTTACATGTACAAAGGACAACTAGCATGTAGTGCAAAGCAGTGTCCCCAGATCTCTGAGTTTTGTCACCTGAAATGCCATGATAGGGGTTAGCATGGACATGAGCACTACCACTGTCGTACACCTACTGACACTGGACCAAACACTGTTACCTTTGCTGATGGCCAAATCATGCCTACAAACTGTAACAGGCAGAGTCCATTGACTGTTACACCATGCAATGGATGTCGGACATAAGTCTCACTCCACCAACCATGCCCTGACAAAGTGTATGACAATATTCGGCCAGCAGATCATGCTGGAAACTGTGTATTTCATGTACAGAGTGTTAAATCAGCTGGTGGATAGACAAGTGTCTGACAGTCATACTCAGGGAACACAGCAGTGGGAGACCTAAGCTGCAATGATGCCAGTCACCATTGGAGTTCATTATTGGTGTACCCCTTCTATCTATTCCCTCTCTGCAGTCACACCCACAGTCACTGACCTGTGACAGAGTACATTAGCAGGTGAGTGCATATCAGGAGCTGTCACAAAATCCCACACAGAACCAACAGTTATCCAGAATGGCCTAAGACACAGTCAGTTGTTGTCTGAGCCACTGACAACAACTAAATGTCAATGACTACACAATACTATCCTGTGGCGATTCATGCACCCCTGCAAAATATTATAGTGTCTGCACACCACACACAGTCAAGCCATTACACATGGAATTATGGACACAGAGAGTAATGTAGCCTTCGACTGTCACTGGTCAGAAAGATGTGGATGCATTCACTGTTGTACAGCCAGTACCAACGAGTTTGGGATGTACATCCCAGACTTTCACTGGTATACTGAACGTGGCAGTCATCACACCTATCATTGTGTGCAATAGCACCCTTGCCATATCACTACACAGGCATATCATACAACTGTAGCAGCCACACAGGTTCCAAGGTACACCAATACACAATGTAGATAACATGTCCTATGGAGTCCATGGCATGATCATACATGTGTAGATTGTCTCAAAAATGCTTTGGAGGGGATGTACATGGCTCCATACATGGAGGTTCCAGTTCCTACTGTGTAACTCTCACATATTCATGACAGGACTAACACATATCTCACCTGTTCTACACATCGGCAGCATCACTGTGGTATGCATACCACATGCTGGTAAGACAGGTATGTAACACGGGCAGTACACCCTTCATGAAATAGGCCTCCCATGCATGTAAAGCACACATCTGCTGTAACACACATCATGTTCAGGTTACACACTGGGATGCTGAACAGGACAATCATAACTGCTGTCAAACTGCTGTTATTGGACATAGGACATATGTAGATGGGTCATCTCCATCAGCACAGCTTGTAGGTGTGTTAGTTCCCAAAACCCTGTTGGCACTTATCAAGGGTAGCAGACCTTCTCACAGATTAGGGATGCATGATTATGCTGAATGCTGCCATTGTCTTTGTTATCCTGTTACACACATATGAACCTATGGAGCCATGCACTTTTAGTGCTGTACCTTGCTGATGACAAATTACTGCTGTGCTGACATGCCATCCTGTGCTGCTGTGCTTCCATTGTGTTTCCATAGATTATCCCAACAGACTCTTGTAACAGAAACATAAACAGGCCATGACGCACCTGTCATTGTGTAACTATACAGCCAATACAACATCATACAACATAAGGTACACAAATATATGTGGTATGCTCATGACAAATACCAGCATACAGTATCTGTCGGTAACCACTACAAGTCGCATGATGAATGAACGCTGCATTACACAAGTATATGTTAACTAATATAGCCACCCTGTGCATCAGACATATAGCTTAATTTCCCTTCATTGATGGCAAGGATGACAGGGATGTGGCAGAGGTATCATCACTTGCACAGGGTGTTGTGTTAGGATGCATGAGGCCTAGACTGTCCAAAATGGTAGACAGCATGTGTGTGAGTCAGGAAGGGAGCATGTAAGATGGACCATGGAGAGGTGCCATGTATATCTGTATGTGACCTGAATTTGACAGTGGTGTGTGAGTGTGGGCATGTACACAGTCAAGCTCAGTGCTAGCCCTACTCCTGTGTATGTTGGACAGCTTTTGACTGTACATGATAGAAGTGACAGTTCATTGTCACCAGCCCCAAAAACAGGAACTGGCTCTGCCAGAAGTTGCACTGGCACTTCCATGCCGAAGGCTAGAAGCAGTACTAACACCTGACAGTGACTGTTATCTGCTGGAACTGTGTCCCCAATGGGACTACCCAGGGAGCCCATGGTCTGCTACATCGTGGTGTGGACAGCACACTCCCCTCTGTAATGCTGGATATACTGCCACTACAGGAGCATGAGTGTGCACAGCCACATGGACTCTCTGCAGATGGGGTCGCTGACCTATGTCCATGGGTCCAATGCTCAACTCCAGCCACACATTCCAGCACAGACAATGTGAGATCCAAGACTGAGACTGTCTCAGCCCACCATGCATACACTGCATCAGTGAACTGATCCAGGATGTCCCCAGAGTGGTGGAGGCAGTCATGGATGTCATATTGTGCTGCATCCATAACCCTAACAATACATCTTGTGTTCCATTCAGAATATGCCTGCGCCTCCATGATGGCCAGAAACATGCATCAAGTGACCTGTGATGTGACACCTGCAACAGGTGGTGGATGGACAGCAGGCCTCCTACAAGCACTCCTGTCAATCTGCTTGTGTGGGACCTCACCCACTCTCTGGCTATGGCCAGTGTCTACACTCATTTGAGCCATAGTTGCCACACTTTCCTGTTCAATGTTCCCCACCCTCTGACTGTCCAATATCTGTGACCTTCAGGGACAGGGTATGTGTGGGCATACAAACTGCGTGTGGTGAAACTGGAGGCAGAAGTGGGATGTCTTTCTCTGAGACCGATTCAGCCCCAGACACCCCCACCTGTGCCTCACTGTGGCCACCATCATCATCACAGTCCAAAGAGACACTGACATCAGCTTGTGTACGGGACATACACCAACCCGCATGGTCACCTGGAATAAGAAAGAAAAAAGCAGTACATTAATATCTGCATTACTGTGTATGAAAAGCCTCCAAAACTCATAACAATGAAGACCCACAACTAGACTAGCAGTCAAACAATTTTCTTCTCTGCTTTCGTCCACACACTTTCTCAGAGCAAAATATAAATTCAACTCAGGACCTTTATAACCATCACAAAGTAAATCAAGTGAAACATAACCAGTAATATTCACCTTTTAATTAATCAGAATGACACTATACTTGAAAAAACAACACATAAATACCCACTACAACTCTCTTAACAAATATATGGAAATACACATCACTGCCTAATGTATTCACCATCAACCTGTTGTATTTTAAAAAGGCATTTTAGATTCCTTGCGTCATTTAAACCAGGTGCCTTATCTGCTCTTAATTGGAACTGCCAAAGTGTATCTGTTTGTTGAACTACAATCTCATGACTAACCCTTCTGGAAACCTTAGATACTTGTTCCAGTCTGGAATTTAAAAACATCCTATGCTGTTTACACACATAGTTATGTTTACATAGGGCTTTATTTTGGCCCTTAACTGTACTAGAATATAATTGTTCTCTAAAAAAACAAGTGTCATGCTTACCAGGAGCAGGACCACGGCATTGGGCAATACCTGACAGACCTGTGAAAAGCTGAGTGTGGGGTAATGTCAGTACCTCCACATGTTGCAGCACAACAAGGTAATATGTCCATATATCGCACATTTATAGTAGCTACTGTGTTACTTGTTATATTGGTCACAATCTGAGTATGAGTGTATAACTGAGGTTAAACCAAAGAACAAAGACCTGACACCCACATAAAATTATCTATAGCCTGACACACTGACTGCTACAGTAGTAAAATGCTGATCACAGTAAACTTACCTGCACGCTCCTCAGTTGTGGAAATTTTGGCATCCACCTCCACAATGTACGGTGTGATGGATGCCTGGGAGCTGTTGTGTGTGCCTAGGAATGTCAGGAATTCCTCAGTGGCCGAGAGTGGTTGTTGCACTGCAGGCCCTCCACCAGTGACAGCACGATCCCTGGATATATCTGCTGCCCTTCGTCATGCAGCATTTATCATGTTGTGTGCCCAGTGTCAATCCTGCTCATATGTCCTGCCCTGCTGGCCTGTGCCATTCACATCATGGACAAGGTCTGGCATAATGCACCCCACTGTTTCCTGCTTTGTCTCCTCCCAGATAGTAGGATGTGATGATGTTGCCTTAGTGCTTGCAGTATAATTTCACTGTCTACTCCCGAGAAAGGTACATGGCATCTATGGTACATAATTCCTGAAAGACAAAAAAGGGGAACACATTACAAGATCACATATGTAGATGGTTTCACTTCAAAATATCGAAATGCTGAAATCTTGAATTTCAGCATTTCGAGACAATAAAGTCGAAACCGTACAAAACCAAAACTTCACAAACCCGAAACTATACACCCAAACACACAGCACACACCACACACAAACCACAACACCCACACCACAAAACAAATAAACACAAAAAACCCACCAAACACACAAATATCTACACTAGTCAAAACCAGGGGGGGGCAAGCCCCCCTGCACCCCCCCTACTTATATATACTAACTCTGAGATCACACAAACAGTAACAGACAGAACACTCACACCCAAACATATCACAGTCCTCCGCGCACACACACACACACACACACACACACACACACACACACACACACACACACACCAACATATCCAACAATTAGACACTCATACATTAACCTACCTACCCTAACCCACACATACACCTTAAAAACAATCTAACACACACTCAGACTCCCACCCAAAACCCTTAAAACAGTCACTTACCTTACCCTCCAAGCAAATCCTTGCATCACATCAAACTACATCCAACGTAAATACCGCTCGTCATGTAATGTAAAGCCATAACCGCGGATTCAAGATATTCAAATTCACGATTATGCACTTTCCACAGTTTAAATTCGGCTTTTTAGTCTCGAAATGCTAAAATTCGAGATTTCAGCATTTCAAAATTATAAAGTAAAACCATGTGGATGTGCACTATGTACAGATACAGCAAGACCAAAATGGTTGGCACTAACCAGTGCTTGCTCACACATGTCATACTCCAGAGTTTGCAAACAAGCAAAGTGTGTGGATACAACTGAGATAGTAGCAATTGTCAGGTATTCCCTTGTGTACCGTGACAGCTACTGTTGTTATTATCATAAACGCAACACTCAGGTCTACTGTGGTGTGTCCCCTATGGGCAACCCGTTGATAATATGTCCTACAAACAATGCCATATGAATAGCAGTGTACTATTACAACCACTATAAGGTGATAGACCAACAAGACCAGTGTGCCACAATGGCAAAAGACAATGCACCCTTGATATTTTCTACATCCTGTGTAGGTGTAAGACAGCAAATGGCCACTGACACATCATTATCACAGGTCTAAGACAGGCTTAATGCTGTAATCACTATTCTCCGTAAGTCTATTCACCTATCTGCAACCTGTTGTACACAAAAACTTTTACATACCTGATGGAGTGCAGTACTCCTCTGTTGATATGTGTTGATAGTATAGTTGTCATAATGGCATGCTCTGTGTGAGGAAGGTCTCATACAGAATGGTCCCCCATAGCCCGCTGCTTGCCTTTTAAACATGCTTCCCAGCAGCAGGTGATTGCCTGTAAACCAATCTGTGGTTTTGAAATGCTATTTGCAGCCAACACAGCTGATTTGCACTATCATCAGCCAATGACATGCAACCACTGTGATTATATAAGTCCTTCATGTAGATTAGGGCCCCTTTCTGATATGTTGTGCTGGAAATTACTGGGGTGAGGAGACTACATTGTTGCAGAGGGTAGGTCTGCAGCAGACACCTTTACATAGAGATGGGTGTGCTACAGGCTTCAGCTACTGCTGCAGGTAATACACATAGGCAAAGATTATGAAGACTGTGGAGGACAAGCTGTAGGAGTAACTGTGTGAGCTGTGTCAGCCTTGTTGTAGAGCCAGGCCCAGAGTGACAGAACTGTTTACACTCCAATGAAGGCATGTGTTTCAGATAACAGATATCATTAACAGAGTACTAGGCAACATGTTTGGTGTGTCCTTGAGCAAGATGGGGTATATATATATATATATATATATATATATATATATATATATATATACACACACATTTATGTGAATATACCCACCATTTGGTCATGTGCCACGCTGTGTATTACAGTCTGTTAGTAAAATCCAGCATGTATGAGGGCAGTCCTTGTTACAAGCAGAGACTTCAAATATGTATGTTTGTTGTGTTGTTCAGCTGTAGTAGTCTGCACTGTGACTCTGAAATGATTGTGTGGTGCACTCTGATATTAGTGGCCCTCATTTGCAGTACCTCAGTTGACATTCTCTGTGATTGCATATTACTGTATGATGTGACAATTTATGCATATATACATTTGCTATAAGGATACGTGAAGTGTGTTCCTACCTACAAACCTGTGACTTCCATCAGTTAAAAGCATTCTATTCATTTGACATGCACTGGGTGGATAAAGAGTGCATGACTCTGCCATTAATTGCTGGCTTCATGATACTGAAAACTCAGTGTTACACACCACTGTATTTGAACCCATGACTGTGTGTGGCAAAAATGTACTGTTTATGAAGCATTTAACAGACTGAGATACTGAGTCACTCCTGCAATAGGTGCATTTGCAAGACATATCTGCACACCTACAGGCTGTGAAAATCATGTCATCCATCAGTATGTGCAAGGCTTTATATGGCTGTATCACCAGGGTCACAGATGCACATGTATTTTGCCATTAATGCCTTAGCAGGTGTCTTTTTACATGTTGCTGATAAAGGGGCACATGTACCTGCTAGCAGAGGCCTCACTTACATCCATTATTATGTATTTCACTTTCTAGTGGTGTACTATTGCACCAGAGTCCCAGGAACACTCCCGTGTTTTCCATTAAGTTTTATTCAAGTTTGTGCAGCACGGCACTCAGGTCCACTGAAACCCGCTTAATGAATGTAACTGTCAATTACTATGTTTTTTGAAGCACCTATTTTAAGTAAGAGTTGGGTGGCATGGCAGGTTAATGCACTGGTCTGCAGGTGTGATGGTCTCAAGTTCGAAACATGGAACAGGTGCTTATTTTGTAAATGTGTAATTGAAGTTTAAGGATATATAATCAATATAGCTCTATTTAGTTGAGCTTAACAGGCCACACAGCATCACGTTAAAAAAAATAAATAAAAGAAAAATGGGGAAATAGGAAAGTGGTGAAATGGGTGCAAGTAGGGGGGAAAACATAGTGGAAGACAGGTAAGGATGTGCAGGAAGGGTGTAGAAAAGAACCATAGCTATCCACTTCTTGTACAGCAACAACTGTGCACTTGGACAGAATATATACATGGATTGGAACTCTCACTCACAGAGAGAGGGGTGAGAACAACATAACTGTGTTGTCAAGCCAATTGGACCAAATTACTTGTGTCCAGCAGACACATGGGCGAAATGGAGAGCTATGAAATAAGAAAATGTAATGAGACCTTGGGACACAGGTGGACAGTAGTCTCTCCTTTGATAATCACATCACCACAGTGGTCAGGAAATCCTTCTACATGGCTCATCTCATCACAAAAGGATTCTCATCCAGAAAAAAAGAGGTCATTGTTCCCCTCTACTCATCACTCATTAGACCCATTATAGAGTACAACGCCCCTTTTGGTATGTACCTCACAAGACATCTACAACAACTGGAAAGACCACAGAAATACCTCAGAAAGAGGATTACTGGCCTCAAACAGATGCCCTATGCAGTCCGTCTCAAAAAACTACAGCTTTACTCCATCGCATATCGCCTACTCAGGGGCGATCTCTGCCTAACATACAAAGCTATGTCAAACCCAGAGCTGTTGGACATGCTCCACTTAAAGAAATACCAATCCCCCCGAGCTACACGCTCTAGAGACCTTAACCTTGTCACCACAATAAACAGAATATGCTGGAGGGATAGATTCCTGTCCCAGAGACTTCCCATACTCTGGAACAGACTACCTATCTATGTCAAACAGAGCTCCTCATTAGCACTCTTCAAGAAAAATCTTGATGATTGGATGGGAAACGGGAAATTCACCCCGGGGATCACTTCTGTGGCTCAGCTCGACAGGGGCATAGGAAAATAATTTTCTTGGGTGGCGAAAGCCAGGGTACATTTTTTGGCTAGGCTTGTATGGGCCCTAGGGCCGACAGCCTAGTACCTACCTATGAACCTATGTATGGGACGATATTTTTTTTGGGATAGGTGCCTATTTTTTTAAGGTGTGAGTGGAATGCTGGGAAAGGGAGATAGGTACATCTGAGGGAGGTAAGTTGGGTAGGTGAGGATGCATTTGCAGAGAGACAAGACAGACAAGACAGCAGACAGGGGCAGTGTGTGCTACATGAGGGGGGTGAACACCTTGGACAGAGAGGATGTGTGGACTCCAAGTCCCATGTACCTCCAGATGGCAGCAGTGTGACTCACATCCCCACCCATGGGACTGTTGCCACTGCTCCTTCACTGCCCTGAGAGTGGCAGTGCTGGAGGTTGGGCACTGGGGCAAGGCTGCCACATCAGGTCACCCAGCATTCCCTCAGTCCAGCACAGGCGGTGGTCAAACCCATGATAGACTATCCTGCACACCAAGATTGGCAGCTCATCCTGGGTGACAACACCCTCTCCACCACCGCTCCCAGAGGGGGGGCTGGGCCGCGTCCTGTGGGGAGGTACTACCTGGCACCACAGGTAGTGCAGGAGCAGCAAAGGGGGCATCACAGGTCTGGGTCCCAGATGTGCTTGGACCCAGTGCCATGGTCGGTTGAGGCAAGGTAGGGCGATCAGCTGGAATTGGCCTACCTTGATGTGCTGTGGTGATAGAGGTATAGCAATAGGTTAAGGTTAGTAATAACCAAACCAATGTTAGTATTACCAGAATGGAACATCATTTTAATTCATACAAATACATATTAATGTATTGTATGCATAACACAACAGTAAATAACATAACAGTATGGTAACAGCATACCAGTAAGAATTAAGCCATAAGGGCAACAAAATAGTTTAACACAGTTTGTTAATAGTGAATCATAATAACACATAACAATATTACATCACATTTTGCAAAAACATAGTTTAACAACATATGTTAATATTAAATCATAATAATAAATAGCAATAATAAATAAATGAAAATAAGCGGTGGGGAGATAGAGAAAAACATTCCATTAGTGACACTGCAGATTATATCCCTGAAAACACTGATAACTTCTCTATAGGTATGTCATATCAGTTTTGGTACAGTGACTACAATTCTCCTATAGCTGATGTAGCATGTACATACCTCTCTAGCACTTAGCATGAATCAGTATGGGCCAAGCAATGGCAAATGCAGGTACACAACTACAGAGAACAGTTTCACATAATGTGGACTTATATAACTACCAAGATGTTCTGTAAGTGGATTTGGTAATGCGTTGCATTCCAGGTAGTCTTTCTCTGGTAATCCTGTGACAGACAGATTAGGCAGTTTTAATTACATTACAAGAAATTGTGACACTTCAGAGGCATGTTTATGTACAGTACATGAACTAGATAACCATCATTGCTTAGTTGGGAGGCATGGGGATAGAATCCAATAGCTATGAGTGCAGGGGACATCTGCAATTAATATAGTAATTGACTGCAGCAACTTAGTATAGACATGCAAGGAATGCAGACATACTACAAATAAACAGATTTATTTATGAGTCAACAATGCTGCTGAACCCTTTCTTGCTATCGATTTTAAAATTCTGTGGAATCTAAACACAATATCTGTTCATAATATGGGCTACACACCTATATACCTTTTGCTCCTGGGGAGAGAGAAACTTTGAGCATTTAGTGTTACATACCACTGGATTTGAACCCAGTACTGTATGTGGAAAAATGTACTATGTACAAGGCATTTAATAGACTAACCTACTGAATCACTGCTGACTACTAAGTGACTGATACTGGTCTAGAGATAACATGGAACCATACTATGAGTTGAGTAATACAAGTTATAGGACATTCTTCTCGCATTCTAGAACTATTACAGTTTTATAATTGACTGCAGTGACTGCAGAACACACATGCATGGAATACAACCTTACTGCATATATTAATACAGCTTTATTTTAGAATCAGTAATGCTGGTGAACACTTTTTATTAGTATTGCTTAGAAATATCTGTGAAGTCCACACACAATATCTGCCCCTTGAGTGGGCTACCTCACCTATATACCTTTATTACTAGAAGTAGGAGGAACAGAGAGCATTATGTGACCAATATTGGCCTGGAGACAGCCTTGGACAATACTATGAGTTAAGCAGGACAATTTGCAGGCCATTGGTTTTGCATTCTACAGCTATTACAGTGTTACACTTGACTGCAGCAATCTTATCATAGATAATCAATGCATATAGTTCTACGGCAATGGTTAAGACAACACAATCCTGCTGTGCACCATTTTGCTTACTGTTACTGGTATTGTTTATTGTTTATTGCAGTTATTGTTCATTTATTCCACTACAGCTCTAATTGGCCATTTATTGCACTACAGTAGAACATGCCCATTTATTGCTCTACAGTTTTTCTCATGCATACTTTATTGCAGTAAATGCTTTACTCTTTCTTGCTTATTGCACTAGAGTTAGCATAATACATCTGTACTTACCACAGTCACAGTGCAACCTGGCCTGGCACCTGGCATGGGACTCAACATAGCGAGCCCTCTCAGCTGCAGCTGTTGGGAGAGAAGCACACCACTATACATACCAGTTTTGCAGACATTCAGCTTGCATATTGCTAAATCAGAGTAAAAATTACTTACATATTTGTGGGGCATTCCCTGCTCTTGCTTCTTGGACCCAGGTGTCCAAGGTTCCTCGCTTTCTCCTCTTCAGATCATCATAATGGTGATGACTCTGCCACCTGTGTGAAGGATATCAGTAACACTGACGAGTTCCCTGGCCAACCTGTCCCAGGCCTCTGACTTAAACTCCAAGCCCTGGAAACTGCCCTGCAGCAGACTAACTTCATGTTTTTTTTACCAGGAGCCCAACCATGACCCTGGACTCCTGAATACCTCACGTCCGCACCCAAAAGTGCACACTGTCACCAGCACCATCTGCCATACCATCAGTTAATCAGACTCCAAAGACTGTTGCAGAATTCCCATCTATTGAACCTAATATAGGCTGTTTTCCTTCCCTTACATGTCACTGAGCAAAATTCAAAAAAGAGCCGCATAGCTTAGCAGTCTGCAAACTAGCTAAGCAGAGCTGAGCAGTACAAAAACTCATACAGCTGAGGTTTTAGCTAAGCTTAGCACCACGCAAACATTGGTAGCCATTAGCATGTTTATGTAGTGCTTAACATGGTTGAGCAAAGCTTAGCAGAGCGCAGCAGTGCCATATTTCACAATTTTGTTATTAAGTTAAACACAGATTGTACATTAAATTACAAACATGTTCTGTCTGCTATCGACTCAAGCCCAGGACCTACTGCACATAAGGCCATACCTCTACCCATTCAGCTACTTGGATATTATGAAAACTAGTATACCTTCACATATACTACTAGGCTACCTGTTAGCATTGCTGAGCACCATGACACTCTACTCAAACACACATAAATAAAGCTATAAATAAATAATTAATTACATCTGGTTTCTATTTTTAGATGCCTGGCAGGTGTTGGCTATGTATGTATAAGCAGCGCACAGCTCTGTGGTGCTCTGTGGCACGCAAATGGCAATTACAAAAAAAATTATAGCGGAAAATAAAATAATTCATTTTGATAATTGATTACATCCAGTTTCAATCTTTACATGTGTAGCAGGTGTCAGCTGTCTATATATAAGTGTGGCTTGGCATTGCTGCACTCCATGTCATGCAAACATGCAGTAAAATAATAAAAAATAATAATAAATAAAACCATATAACTTATATATTACACATTTAACACAATTCACAGCATTTCAGCAGTGTCGGGGTGCATTACTAGGAGCTTCATCCCATACATAACATCTGACCAGGCACCCACAACCACAGGTAGCCTCTACACATCTCTCTATACTATTTCAATATCCCTGTTCCTATGCTCTCCCTTGGCAGTGAGCCATCATTAATATGCATGGTGGTCTGCTAAGGGGGACATGACTGTGTACATGGATACATTCCATGTAGGCTCTACACGGTGCATACACAAAGTTTATTAAATCGTGGGGATGCTCTTCCCATTGTATCTCTGAACCTATTGCACAACACTTGCATCCTTCAAATTGCACTCAACAATATCAGCAGGTTTATCTCCTGACTGCAGTCCTTCACTGTCTCATGCTTCAGAAAGTCACTTGACTTTCAAGTTCTGTCTATGACACTTTTCTGCTGCTTATTACACTTACCTTTAAATTACTGCATCATAAATAATGACCTCCGCCTGCCCAAATAATGAAAAATGCCACTCTCACTACAACCTAAGAAACTCTGAATGTAACTTCCTCAGATTGCAAAAACCAGCATTCTACTTGACAATAGGGAAAATCATTTAATACAATAGCTTGAGCAACATGCAGCCAGTTGCTGAGTAGTTCAGGCATGTGTAAAACTACCCCTGCTATAATCAAACATGATAAATATCTAACCAATACTTATAAGTGTCAGCATCACAGGGAATATGCCTGACATCATGACCTATAAACTCTAACCATGCAGTCCTAACTTTCTGTGAAAACTTAACGGGCCCTGTTTGCAATAGTAGTTAAGTAGTGAGGAGGAATATTCAGGCAATTAACACAGTTCACATTTTTGTGCTGAAAAGCTGTTTGCACACTTTGACTGTGATTCACAGAACCAAAGGAACAGGGCAAAGCCCTAAAAGGCCCAGAAAAAAGTCAGGCAAATTACTACAGAATGACAGCCAAATGAAGAAGCATAGGTTAATGAGTGTATAGTGACATAAAAAATAAAATGGGGAAAGTAGGCAGTGATTTATAGTCATTAGCTGAAAAAATGGTGCACACAACTACATCTAAGTATAAAGGCAAAGAGAATGACAAAAGTCATGGTATTATGGAAGCAGACAACAGCAGCAGCAGCGTGCAGAATGTGTTCATATATGTGTTCATATATTAGAACCTATCTGATTGGAGACTGCTGGAACAGGGCTCAGTTTTCAGCTTTTTAACTAGTTAATTGGGTAAAGTGTTGTTTTGATTGTATATGCTCTTTTTTCTGAAAAAAAAAACATACTTGTTTCCTGCCTTTCTGAACTAGTATAGTCCAGTTTTCAAGTTATTGCTGAATCCAGGGCTGTGTTATAAGTTTCTGTGTTGCCCATACCTTACTTGGATAGAAGGAAATTTCTCTGTTCACCTGTGAGAGAGCGGAGCTTTGAGCAGCTTATCTGTCCCTGGAGGAGTGGTTTCAGCCCAAAAGTTAGTAGTTTATTGGCCATTTTGGGCTAATTTCTATCTCTTTTACTTACCTGCAATAAAAACTGCATTTGCGCAGTTTTGCACATCGGGCAGCGCCAGTTAGCTAGGGTTAAACTATTCCCAGCTCCACGTAGTCTACTCTTCAATTTTTCCCTTCGAACTAGACAAATCTTCAACTTTAGCACTCAACCCATTCATTTCACAGCCAAGCACATGCTAAAAACTCATAGCAAGCACTAATTACCCCTAGCACTAGAGCCCCCTTAAACTGTCCAGAAGGACAAGGCTCTCTATTCGTCCCACCAGCCAATCAGAAAACAGCTTACTCTACCTATTCAGGCATGTACAAAGGGCAGTTTCCGGTGTACTATCCAGTCCAACTGGTGAATCTGGGCATTTTGAGGCAATGTTACAACTGCCTAATGTACACAGACAACCCTCTCCTCCTACGACCAAACACCAATATATGCAATCATTAGCCCAGGCCGGTATGACCCTGACCCTAAGTAGCATTGTGCCCTCACCAAGAATGATGCCACAGTATAAAGAAAAAATTATCAATTCCAACAATTGGCTAAGTTTATGGCGACATTCAAAGGGGATCCAGTATCTGTCCACCTGGGATGACATGCTCGACAAGCCACGTTGCTTAGCAAGAGATGGCTTGCACCTGTCACCCTTAGGCTTTTGAATACTGGCCAAGGCTCTTGTCACCCCCCCATAGTGCCTTTTTAGGCAAGGCTCAAAAGACAAACCCACCACCGTAAATAGCACAAGTAACCAAAAACTGAGGGTAATGCTACTCAATGCCAGAAGTCTAACCTCAAAATGCACGCACTCGAGGCACTCCTCAGTATGGAGAACATCGAAATCTGTGCAGTAACAGTAACCTGGTTTAAGGATCTTGAGAGCACCTCAGCACTACTAGGCTATAACTCATACCATACCTTTCGGCCACAGAACCAGGACTGAAACACAAAAGGCGGGGGTGTATCCATATTCATCAAGGATACCCACGCCTCCAGGTTAGTGGTGCAGCACAATGCATCAGAGATCATCCATGTGCAACTAACAATGGGCAAAACTGCAATCCAAATTGTAGTTTGCTACAGATCACCCACCATGACCCAGGACCCCCATTCCGCATTTCTGGAGACACTGGGAAATATGAAGGTCCTACCAAACAATCTAATATTGGGCGATTTCAATTACCCAAACATAAACTGGGTGAACTACTCAAGTACTTACTCCCTTGCCCAATGCTTCCTAGAATTTATAAACTCAAATGCCTTGCATCAACTGGTCAACACCCCCACCAGAGGGAACAACACATTGGACCTGGTCATCACCAACATGGGCGACCGGTGTTCCACACAAGAGATCAATCCCTCACTGGTTAGATCAGACAATATACTAATCACTCTGGATATCCACATTCTGCCCCCACCCCCAATCAAGGAAACCACTGTGAAAAACTTATCAAAAGCAAACTTCACATTACTTAAGACCAAGGTGGAAAGTTTCACAGCCCCAATGCTAAAGAACAATGCTGTCCATGCTGCTGAAACCTTTACAAACGCACTCTGTGAGCATCTGCAGGAATGCATGGATTGTGCTATCCCAAGTAAAACCAAGACTCACTCCTCCAAGAAAAGGAAACCAGTCTGGTGGACCCCTGCCATAAACAAGCTATACAATAGAAAGAGGGAACTAGTACAGAAAAGAGTAAAATCCCAAGAAGGAAAGACATCCCTGATCAGTATCAGCAAGAAACTATGATCCCTCATTAAATCATCCAAGGCTAGCTTTGAAAGAAAAATTGCCAAGGACTCCAAAGATAACCACAAAGCGTTCTTTAGCTATGTCAAGAACCTAAGTGGAAACTCTCAGATCTGCTCTGAGTTAGTGCAGAATGGCACAAAATACACTGAACCGACTGGTATTGCCAACATTCTGGCAGAAAAGTTTAGTACAAACTTTACCCCCTAAAGAGCCCATAACCATATCAGAAGAATGTAGGGCCCCATCAATCCCTGACTCACAGGTTAAAACAGCCCTATCCAAGATACACTTCGCTATAGAAGGAATAGTTTATATGTCACTCGTACTTATACACTATACATACATATTTATAAGTGATTATAATATTAAGCAATTTGTACACATACATTTACAATATTTACATACCATATTATTATATTATATTATTTTATTATATTATTACTGCTATGATTAGTTGCATTTGTATTATTGTAACAGCCACACTGTATATTATGTACCATGGCTTTATAAAAATAAAAATTTTATATTATTAAAAATAAAAATTTTATATTATTTTATATTTTAATTTTATATTATTAAAACTATTATACCATATTTATATTGAAGCAGTTTCTAGGTTTGACAGAACTTCCACGTAGGAAACTTTTTTATATAGGAATTTTTTATAGAAATTTTTATGTGAAAGTTCTTTGTATAAAAGCTATTTATATAAGCATTTTTAATATAAATATCATGAAATTTATACTTAAATTTATGTTTTAAAATTATATATAATACAAAATGTAATACATAATTGAAATTATCGAATGACAATATATGGTAATATAGCCATTTGGAATTTACACATATATTAGAGACTTAAATTTAGCCTTTATAAAACTATGTATAGATATAACAACATTTACATATACATAGATCGAATTTTGGATTTTGGATTGTGTGCAATGGTATAAGCAACAACTGTAACAATAGCATATCATAGGATACGTGTCAGTGTTTGCAAATTGAAAGACGCATGCTGATGAATTTAAATTACATAGATAATATATATTTTTAATGTGGTTTAAGTCGAAATTTCGTACAAAAGGATGTAACAGACTACATACGAAATACGTTGTTAAGATATAGTACTATGTGTCTCAGTGTACCTTTGCTAGATATAATGATTGCATTTCTAATGATGTAAACGGATTTTATGTTTAGCGTATATGTTTTTAAAAAATGTTTACCAGGAAATGACATCACAATTGATGTAAATATATAAAGCATCTGTTTTTTTATTTAAAATTATTGGCCTGATGAAGACTTATGTTGAAAGAGCTTGCCGTTTGTTTTAATTAAAGCACTTTTGTTTACTATCCGCCTAACGCTTGTTTCTTGGACTTCAGTATTATACAAGCATTAGTTGGCGGGAGTCAATGTTTCAAATTGGAAGCTTGTATAAGGCATAAATCTGCGAGCAACCGATACTGCTTGCTCGTTTTTGGAGCTGAATAGCTAGGAACTAATGCCTGGAAACAGATAACTCTCGAACATACGGTGGCGAATAGTGTGACCTGCTGTTGATGTTAAGAGCTGAACAGTGTGAAGAACTATATTTGGAAAATTATTTAAAACTTGCAGGTACTGTGTGTTAATAGACTGTTACTCGTAATATTTGATTACACGCACAAGTTTGTGCAGTCTGCCTAGAAGTCCTTCCCAGTTTTTTCATTTTTATTGCACATTTATATGCAGAAGGACTCTGTGGTGTACTGTTAGAAATACTTTTTTGGATCTTTTTCCTTGTTTAGCCTGGTGAGTGGAACATCAGTGTGCCTGACTATAGAGTCACCTATGACAAGAGTGTTGGGTACGTTATGCCTTATGGGCTGTAGTTGAGTGGCACACTGAGTATGTGGGCTATGTGTCATTTGGGTTGTGATGGGTGGTGGAGGTTGCTAGCATTTCTGCTTTGGAGGCCTCTGTTTGGGCAGATTTGTACAGAGAGCCTCCAGGAATGTAGGTGTGTGTTTTGTGCTTGTGTGTTTTGGTGGTGTAGGTTTTGAGGGACTATGAGGAGTGTGGTGCGGTGCGAGTGTTTACCTTCTCCTCTTGATTGTCTAGGCCAGTCTTTGGTAAATAGAGCTTTGCTTCCAGTTTGGCTATATTAAGTGCATCTCTCACAGGTTGTAGTGTTGGGTGGTAGAAGGAGAGGGCTGTCTGTGTACATGAGGCAATTGCTGCATTGTCCCAAGATGCCCAGAGTCATCAGGTAGACAGGAGAAAATACCGGGAGTTGACCTTTAGACATGCCTGAATAGGTGCTTATTTATTAAGTACTAAAAACTGTTTTCCTCTAGACAAGTGAGGAAAGTTGAGTGCTGTAGTAATTTGTAACTTTAGTGCTTACAATGAGTTCTGAACAAGTGCTGAGCTCAAAGAAACAGATTTGAGTGCTAAAACTAAAATGCTGGCTAGTTGCAAGGGAAATTTTGAAGATAGTCATTCAGGCCCATGCAGATCTTACAGGGTGTATTGTAAGCCCTCTTGAGTAGATGCCAAATTTCTTACTAAGGCCCAGATCAGCACAGCACTGGAAGGAGAGGATGGGAGTAAGCAGCTGATACCAGCTTGCCCATCCTGGGGCCACAATGGCAGCCAAACACTGCAACAGCAACATCACAAGCTTGGTGAGCTCCATGCTGCAAGTGACATACTGGTTGGTTGGGGGGGGGGGGGTGAGCATGCACCAAAGTGAACATTGACACCTGAATGCAGCTTTTACTGTGCTTGTACAGCTGCCACAGGGAAGCAGGCCTTGTGGCACAATCCCAACAGCAGTGCGACACCGCACTCAATTCTCCTTACCAACCATGGACATAGGTCAGGGCAAGAGCAACAGATGACCCAGTTGGGTCTGGTAGGCTCAGTGAACAAGAACTAGTGGCAGATGGTCAGCTGCAGATGTGTACAAATCTCATGGAGTGGCACTTGTGCAATCCTTCAATTTTTTGTGTGTAAAGTCTACTACACATGGTCAAACATTTACTGAATTTTCAGTGAGGGGCAAGCAACTGGTCACCAGACAGCTGAAATCTATAGAAACTTTACACTAGTTGGTAGAAAATAAAAATACCAAAATAACTGCAATAAAATTTAACAAAGTACAATAATTGGATACAACACTTGTAATTGTGTTTGATCTTAGTTGCTGGCCCACTGGGGTAGCCTTAATAGTTTTAGTCAAGCAGGTGCCTTTTCCTTGCATGGGTATTCAAGCTTCTCCTTTCAATTTTATTTATTTAACATTTGTTGACCGGGTTGGTCCATCTGGGCCAAGGCCCTTTTTCAGTGGAGACCAGGGGAGAAAAGCTATTTGCACAGGTACCTAGACATATGTCAGTTTAGGCTGTCAACAGAGTCAGAGTAAGAGATAGTGTCACAGGGAGACGTGATACTGATGTAAAATATGATCTCTTCTGTTGTATGGATAGGGGGTGCTGTTACAAGACCATACAGTGCGCCAAGTGGAACTCTGGGAAAGGCACTATGAGACCAAGTAGCAGAGCCTTGGTAATGAAAAAGTAGCATACCTTGATAACCCTGGAATACAGAAGTGGCTTAACTAGTAAAATAGATTCTGTATGGAGGTCTCAAACAATCACCCCTCTACAATTAGCTCTGTCTCAGGATGATTGTTCAATGAATCTAACATGGGTAAAAGCACACCCAAAGCCACAGGCAATACTGGAATCAAGACATCAATGGCAGCACTAGCTAACATCTGCATACAAGTGGTCAGGGAAAAGGGTCTATATTACGTGATCGAAAGATTAGGTGATCGGGCACCTAAAGATCGACCACATAATATTGAAAGCAAAAAACTGCGAATGGCCAATTTATTGCAGGGAAAGATTTCCCTTGGCTGTTTGGTGTATTTTACCATTTTCTCCACTGTGGCGCAATCTCAGAGTTGGTCTATTTAGTTAGGGGGGTGTGGGGGGCACCCCCCACATTGGGGGGGGGGTGTGGGGGTGAAGTCCCCCACTTAGTTTGGCTGTAAATTTAATTTTTTTTTGTGGCCGATGGTAATGTTTCCCGGCGGCATTTGCTATTTTGCAGTTCGATATTACTTGGCCGATGTTTAGGTGTTTGATCACCTAATCATTCAATCACGTAATATAGACCTGGGAAAAAGACGTGTCCCACCATGCAGTGAACAAGGTTGATCACAGCATCATCCTTGTACTCCAATGTTTCCCAAAGGTCATGCAGGGCATCAACCACATCCATTTCTGCATGGATACCTGCAGGTTGTGCCCAGATTACAGCGCTGCACATCTATGGTTTGAGGCTGAGATTTACCTGCCAAGTAAAGGTGGGCTGTGACACTTGACAATGCTGTACTGCACCACTAGCTCACTGTATAGAGAGTACATGTACATCAGATATAGTGTGTTTTTCCATCCCTACCAGCCCACCATTAGCATTGACCATAATATCAGTCAGATTGGAGGCACCCCTAGCTTGAATGGCAGTATGCCATGCTCTACAGATTGTAGGATGGCTTTGGCTAGAGGCTATATTATCAGCTTAGCCAATGGGCATAGTTCCAGAGTTGATCTCTGTGTTGGTTTCATTGCCAGACCCTAGCAGCAGGATGGCCTCAGCCTGTTGTTCTTGCCCAGTGTCTGTATGCATCACTATAGCAGTAGGGTGCCTTGTGGAAACAAGTATATAACATGACTGTATGATATTCCAAACCCCAGAATCCATCAAACCCCAAGTTGTGCATGCTAATGACATTTAATTTCCACAGCTATGTATGAAGCATCCATCTGTGGTGGTGGTAGTCCCCTAAGTCAGCATACCTGCTGTACCTATGAAGCACAGAGGCAGTGGTTAGTACAACCACAGTAATGCTTCCACAGTCACAGTTGCAGTAAGCCTTTTACAGTATGGCTATTCACTTGGCTAGTATCTAGAAGAAATATGTGGCAGCTAGCCACTCCTAGAAGCTATGCTGATACCAGCCTTTATGATGCCTCTTCCCTCATCAACATTATGCAAAGATGCCAAAATGATTCGTTCTCAGTGAGTGCTAAGCGTGACAGAGAACCACCTCCTGTAACCATCCTTTTCACCTCTAGGTTGTGTGCTTTCTATCAGGTTTATTGTTTCATGTCATTTTACATGTTTCTAGTATCACTGTGTGGTGCAGTTCCTCTCTCCTGTGGTACTGACATCACACACCACTGCTTCCCACATGTGGCCTCAGATAGGTGGTGGCTGCTACCTCTCCCAAACAATCATTGCTGATTTGTCCAGAGTGCCTGTTGCAAGATGTTATTCTCTGTAGAGCTTAACTTTTCCAGCCTCTGCCATCTGCTACCTTTGGAGGACGTGTACTTCTAGGGGAACAGGGCAACATAAACTATAAAGGCACATGTGGTTGAATAGAGGTAGCAGGGTATGCAAAAATAACAATGTCAAAGTGACAGTTGGATACCACAGTAGGATATCACTGGGTTATTTCTGGATGGATACACTAAGAGCTCCACATATGTTCTCCACATATGAGACTCCCAGAGAGTGTATAGAGCTATGGGTCATCCTACACAGAGATATAACTGGTATATGTATAGCACAGTGATCCAGAGTATTCTGTACTGTATGAGGTGTGCCTGAAGGTGTATGTGTTAGGGAAATACATGGCAGTATAGGGGCTGGGATGCGATGTTTGGAGTAACATGTGTAGCTGATGACTACAGTTGCACCTGTAGCAGGGTGCTTGGAATGTGGGATCTAGAGGCACCACTTCCACAGGTGCATGCAGGTGACTTCAGCAAGACAGCATGCTAAAGGCTTGTGTTGACTGTATTTACCACTGCCCATTCCTACACACACATACATAAGATACTGTGGTGTAACACGCTGTAACACAGTGTAAGGCAGTCTAGACAAAGAAGGGATTGGTTGTCCTGTTATCAGTCAGATGCCATGTCCTGTGGCTGTAGCTGAGGCCGGTGTCCAGTTTAAAGACAAAGGGGAGAAACAAGTCAATAAATAAAATATATGATGGCTATCCAACCTTTTTGTATCATGGTAGCATACCGACTGTGATTTTAAGATGGAATGTGCTAGCAGTTAAAAAGGGGATCATTACAATTTTCTAATTTTAATCTGTTATGAAGGAGATGAAAATTTACAAAGTGGATGTGCTCCAAGCTTTCAAGCATTAAGAGCTTAAAGTACTGAATATGATGTCAGAATAACTAAGGAATACAGTAATTTGCAATAAAATGTATGACTTTTTTAATTGGATTAATTACATCTCTATTACCCTAAGCGGCATTCAGGCATTCTTTGGGATATCTGATCTAAGTATATCCCTCATTTTAGTGGAGATGGAGCTGCCCATTTAGTTTTGTGTAAGGCAGCTACATCTCCCTGCTCCCAATATCCCCTTTCTTAAACAATCTACTTATGGAAAAGGTAGCAAGCTCAACTAAAGCATTTTGATGAGCCTGACTCCTGATTAATTGGACTTTTTAATTGGGTTGACCACATATTTATTACCCTAAGCAAACCTCTGAGTCTTCCACGTGAAGAGTTAAACCAGCCAAAGCATTTATTAAAAAATTTCCAGAGCTAAATATGGGACCTTTATGAAATGTAGGTAAACATTTTTTTGAACATGTCAACATTTTTATTTACAAATTCTTTCACAGAATACAATCCAACAAACCATATCAACAAATATAAAAAAAGATGAAACAAGTTAAAAACACAGATATGCAAAGCAAATTAAATATGAGCAAGTATATACCAGGCAACTATTAACAAAAAAAAATACTTGTGAGTATTCAGGAAAAAATATATAATGTAACTGCAGAGTGGTAATAATAGAGTAATGATGTTAGCACTATGTGGGCTGTCAGCAATTAAGTAATTATGAATGTTAGCACAGTGTGGTCAAACTAGGGACAGTACTACATAATGAGTCTTCCAGGCCATGATAATGCCAGTAACCACACTATTAGCAATCGCATGACCTGAAGAAAGCAGCATGCAGGCTGAATGCCTGATGCCAAGCATGTTCTCACTTACTCTGAAGCAACTCACAGCAGCTACATGGGCAGGGAAGATAACCCATACAAGGGCACCACAGCAAAGTGGCAACATATTTTATTATATAAATGGCAAGGAAATGGGGAGACAGGACACTTAAAAATGGGGAAGGATCAAGCAGAGGAACATACAGGTGGGCAACAGAAAGGGTCTATGGGGATAAAGCATACTTTTTTGGACTGCTGTCCATTTTTTGAAGAAGTGCAGAGACAGAGAATTAACATGGGGGAGGTGTAGGCAAGAACGTAAGTACAGTGAATAGGAAAGGAAGCTGGGGCAGTCAAACACACATAGAATGCAGATGAACAGTAACAGGGGAGCACTGTCTTATAAGGAAGGACAATGTAGAGATGCAGACTGACACAGAGTAGACAACTGCTGATTGTAAAGGCTGGACTACAAACAGGAGATGAAAATTAGGACAAAAGGAATGACAATACAACAATGGGGGATGGAAAGGGGTGAGGAAAGCCTGCAAAACCAGCCTGGCTGGTACCTCATTCAGTCATTGGTCACGTCTGTGGTTGAATAAAGATCTGTTTAAACCCTTCACTAGAATAAAGTACTGTTTATTTACTGCTTGGCTGCTTTATTTTATAATATTTCAACTTTTTTCCACATTTGTGTGTGAGTGTGTAGGCATTGGTGCGGTTTTCCTTCACTAGACTTTATTTATTTTTACCAAGTTAGCTGTGGACAGGATTCATCATTCTGAACAGCTACCCTTATTCCTAAATTTTCACTTCTGTGGTCTCTGCCACTAGTGGCCCAGTTGTTGGGCATGTCTTGCTGCTCGACTCTGTAAGCTGCATGATAAGATGCTCCAGGCTATCAATGTGGGCATCAAACTACTAGTCCACCTCAATCATCACCAAATATTGCATCTTACAGCAAATGACCCAAGCTTTGTTGTCTGGGATTTTAAGTTATTGAAGGTGCAAGTGAGGAGGATACAGCAGGAAGAAGTAGGGATATAAGTGGTGACAATTAGGAATTTTGCATGATGGACTGGTGTGACTTTGTATAGCAGTGTTGCAATTATTTTTGGGTGTACTGGAAGTTAGAATGGTACTTTTAGGTATTTAAAACTAATCCAGCAGAGCATCCTTCTTGTCTTGGTCAGTAATGTGAGGGGAAGAGTAGCAGGAACTGTACATAAGGGGGGATACACGTAGACTTTAGCCATCCTTGACATAACGGCACAATATTTGATAACTCAGCAATTAGCCAAGTGACTATTTGGTCATATTTGTTGTTTCAGCCATCAGAGTTAATATGAGAAACAGTTAGTCTTGACTGTTTTTGGTGTAGACTTTTGTGAAATTGTAGTTAGGCCATGGTTCTTTTCAATGACTCCAGATTTATAGTAGAGGAAATTGTATTATATCTCAGGAAATAACATTACTGTGAAGTGCATATTATTTTATTTTTTTGTTTACAGAGAATAGTAGTAATAAGTAGTTGTCTTGTCACCATCTGCATCATTGGTGACTGGTGGCCTCCACAATGATGGCATCTGCTGATGTTTACATCTGTGTTGAAAGTGCCACAAAATACAATAGCTATAACTGTGGGGCTAACAGACTGATTGTGCTTTAGGATGACTTTTCTCCTTTAATTTTTTAACAAGCAAGATATATTAAATGTTTACATTAAATTGATTGTGCGTAGTGATGTTTTTGTTATATGTGATTCTGGTGCTTGTACTGGTAGGAATAAAAGAAATTAAGTCAAAGGATGGTGAGAATGTGGGTGAGCTGAATTAGGTCCTCATTAGCCTATGTTTTCCTGACTAGATCTGACAGTAATCTCTACAGAGAAGGAGCCTACTACTGCAGTACGCTGGCTGGTAGCCCTTTTCTTTGACAGCAAAAGGTGCAGTATATCTTCTAATATTTTTCCTGCACTGCAATGTCTCTGACATGAAGACAAAATAGTTCTACACTATAGATGAAATATACCTGTTAGGGGACTTCAGAGCAGATCTTCAAAAAAAAAAAAATCAGACAACTGCTGTAGCATAGCTGTTTAATGTCAAAATAAGACAGCATCCATACCACTGAACTGTCCAGATTTTTGCAGAATGTCCAGATTTTTGCCTCATGTTTTTGGTCTGTTCTTCATAAAGTTTATGATTTTCTGCCAAATCACTGATGATTGAAGTCACTAAATAAAGCCATACATTTGAGTTTCAAACATCATATTCTTTAGAAAGTGCATGCTAACACAAATTCTGTTATTCTAGCAACTTTGCAAGTTTAAAAGAGCAATGTTTAAAATCTGTCCCTATTTTTTGGGCCTTTGTCTCCCCATTATTTTAAGCTTTGTCCAGATTTTTTGCGCCAACAGGTTGAGAAGTATGTTAGCACCTCAAAATGGTAGAAATCTATATTAGAAAGTGAAGCAAATCCAAATGTGCTACTTCCTTTCACCCCTTTAATTTAGCCCTGTACAAACTACAAACAATGAAAATGCTTAATGACTGTCATTTGTAAACTTAAGTAGCTCTATGGTTAGCTATCACAAGACTACTTAATATCAGGACATGTATTTAGATGACAGAGTCAAGGCTATTATTAAAATGTGGCATGATGTATTTATTTCTTTATACTTTGTTGACTGGGTTAGTTCTACTAGCCCAAGGGAAATTTGGCCAGGGCATCAGGGACATTCCTCTACTTTTTCATCAGAACTTCCCCTGCTCTTGTTAGTCAGGGGAAGGGTTTGTGTGTTACACATCCTGACTTCCTGTTTCCTGTCCAGGCACAGAGGCAGCCAGAAGGAACAGGGAGAAAACATGGCTAATGGAGTGAATGTTGTTGAAAATGTAGCTGAAATGGTGGAATCGCTACTGCAAGTTTTTTTCTGATGATGTGGGTACAGAAAAAACAGTGATATTGGAGAAAAAGCAGATTGTAACTGAAACAGAGTTGGATTCAGAGGAAAACTTTCAGAGGAGACTGAATGAGAGACAGTTACCTCTAAAAAATGCATAATTACAACCCTCCAACTGAGGGAGTTGCAGGGTGATTATTTGGAAGAAACGGTAAACCAAAGTGAGCCAGAAAATGGAGCAGCAATTTTATGGAGCGACATCATGGAAAAAAATAGAAGAAAATGGAGAAGAGACTGTGCCAGAAAAAGTTGCAGAGACAAAAACTTATGCACAAACTGTTGGAGAAGGAACAAAGAAGAAAGAAATAAAACAGAAGTATACAGTGAGCAGTAAAAAAGAAAAAAGTTTAGACAGATATGAGGTTTGGGATTCTGTCATAGCACCTCTGGGTGTCAAAGCAAAAAAGGTAAGAGCATTTATTTTAATTAATAAAGAGACTTTTTGTGACTTGATATTTGAGACTGGGCAGGCCATGGAAAATTGTTTGGGTGCATATGAACAAAAGAAAAACATTTATACATGGTCAGAATATGTTGTGCAAGCTTTTTACAGACAAAAAAAAGAATAATGATCCAGTTTAGAACAAAAGTTGAAGCAAAAGAACTGTTAATATATATAAAGAAGTAATGGACACTAAGAAAGAGGACTGTGGATTGGGGAATAGGAATATGGAGTAATACTGAAAATGGAAAATGATAATGCTATGCATGTACCTAGTATTATTAATGTTCATGGAAATAGGGGTTTTGTGAAGTACAGGGGTCAACCAAAGACTTGTTATTTTTATGGAAAAAATGATCATTTAATCAGTGAATGTGATAAAAAGGTGTTATTTATGTGGTAAAACAGGGCATAATGCAAAGAAAATGTGATTTAAAGTGCAAAAATGTGGCAATACTGGCCATTCATGGATAGAATGTGAAATGAGTGTGCAAGAAAATGAAAATGAAGTAATACAGAAGAAAGAGACAGAAGAATGTGTTATACATGAAAATGTACAAACATGTAACTGTTAAAGAGGTTGTACACAACGTTAAAGAAAGTAACAAGGAAAAAGAAACTGTGGAGACAAGTGAGGAAGAAAATGACTGGCATACAGTAAGAAATAAAAAGAATTCAAAAGGGAAAAGAGCTAAAGAAATGAAAAAAAAGTCAAAAATATATCACTTAGAAAAAATAAGAAAGGAAAGGGATAATCATACCTCTCAAGTGTACCTCATCACAAGGAAAATACCTCATTTGGGGTCTTAAAAAGTTTATCTTCCTCTAAGTTCCTCACTGAAAGGGTCTGACATACATTCTCTGTTAGCAATGTTTTAACTGATATCCATGGTAATTAGAAATGAATCATGTTAATTCATTAAATGATCTTTTTTTTTTTTTTTTTTTTTTTGTAAGTAAGGCCAGCATATTTTAACCATCCTGTCACCTTCCTAGATGAAGTTGTTACTAAGCTGTTAGTATATGTTCCACACGTTGCCCATTTGTTCCACATTTTGAGGGCTTGAGGGCTAGTGTTCCTCATTTTGGTGATGAAAGGCTGAGAGCTATGGGGATAATCATTTTATTATACTAACTGTTCTTAAAAGCTGAAAATATTAGCTTTATATGTGAACAGTAAGAAAAATCTTAAGAGGAGAATATGTATATTACAATGGTGTGCTGCAGTAGATGCACATATTATTGTTTTAAAAGTTATATTATTAACAGAGGAAGAAAGAACACAAACTGAAAATCTCTGGACTGGTGCAGTAGTTTGGAGCATGGGGAAAGAAACATGCTCAGGCATATGCATATTATATCAAGAAAACATTACAAGCATTAAAATATTAGATGTAACCATAGTGAAACTAGGACGAATTACGATAATAGACTTGAGATGGAAAAATATGTCTACAGAATTATTTTCAGATCATGTAGCCATACAGGTTAAAGTACAGGAAAATGAAGACTATATAAGAATAGAAAAAGGAATAAAGATAATTAATGAAAAGGAACAAAATTTAGAAGAAAAAAAAGAACTTATGGAATTATGGAAAAATCATATGAATATAAGAGAATTTTGTAAGAAATGGATTTTTTGGTGGCTTAATTTCAAAGAAGAATATAAAAAAGTGTTTTAAGAATGTATATGGAAGAGAAGAAGAAAAGATAAAGAGAGATATAAGATATTATATCGAGAAACCTTCAGAGACATATTATAGAAGAAAAATTCATTTTATGAAAAAGAAAGAGAAATATATAAAATTAATCAAATTAAAAATGAATAACTTGTTATATAAACAAAAAATATTGTTTGCGAGGAAATAAAGAAGAGGTAGCACCATATCTGAGTAAAATAATAAAAGAAGGAAAAATAATAAGAGAATTAAAAAATAAGGAATGTAAGCAAATAAAACAGCAAGAAGGAATATACAAAATAATTAAAGAATATGTGTTTAATTATTTGTTAAAAGAGACGAAAACATAGAACAAATTTAAAAAGGTGAAAAAAATTAAATAACAAAGATAGTCCCCTAGATTTAATAAAATCCATGTAGGCATATTGTAGAGCCTACACAGAATGTAACCGTGTCTGTGTACATGGCTCCCCCTCAGCAGCAAGCCATGTATATTAATCATGGTGCGTTGGTGAGAGAGAGATGTGGAACACGGTAATTGAATCAGTGTAGGGAGTGTAGTGCTGTGTCCACAGATGAGTAAGACACTCCCAGCACTGTTTATCAGTAGTAGTCCCAATGTTATTTTATTTTTTTGTTATTTTAAAAAGCATGTTTGCATGGGGATACAAGACATCTAAAAAGAGATACTGGATGCATATAATTATTTATTGAAAGGTCATGTTTAAGCATAGCTGAGCAGGTTTGATGGTGCAGAGTGGTGCTCAGCAGTGCTTATAGGCAGCTCAAAGATCTATGTGAAGGTACAGCAGAATTCCACATATCCTGATAGCTAAATGGGCAGAGGTATGGCCTCATGAGCAGTAGGTGCAGATTTTGAATACATGAAAGAGAAAATAAGATTTATTTTTTAAATACAGATAATACCACTTATTTATAAATTCTGGTCCGCTGCACTCTGCTAAGCTCTGCTGAGATCTGCTAAGACATGCTAAGCATGGCATAAACATGACAATGGCTGAAAATGTTTATGCACCGCTCAGCTCCACTTGGCTGGTTTGTGCACTGCTAAGCACTGCTAAGAATATGGATTATTCAAGTTTTCGCATTGCTCAGCTCGGCCGCACTGGTTAGCACAGTGCTAAGTGACACGCTGCATTTTTAAATGTTGCCCAATGGCATGCAAGGGTGGGAAAACAAGTTATATTAAGCTCACTAGATGTGAATACAGCATAATCCATGGGTGTTCTGTCTCGGAATGATACTATGGCAGGCGTTGGTGAGGATTCGCACTTTTGGGCACAGCGTTGGTGCATCCTGTAGTCCAGGTGTCCAAGGGGGCTCTCTTGGACACCTGAGTCCAAGAATTTTGGGCAGGGAATACCCACATGTACATAAGTACTTTCACTTTTGTACCATCAATATCTCACTTGAATGCCTGCTAAACTGGTATGCATAATGGTGTTCTTCTCTCCCAATAGCTGCAAAGGAGAGGCCTCACAACCTTGAGGCATATGTCGGGTGCTTAGCCAGGTCGCACTGTGAATGTGGTAATTACAGATGCATTTTGCTATCTATAGTCAAAAAAGTAAAAAAGAGTAAAGCATTACCTTTGATTAGGTATATACAGTAAAGATTGTATCGCAATGAATGTGGACTGATAGCTGTACTGCAAAACTAAACTACTCATCTTCCAACCCACCAAACATACTCAAAACAACTCTCACTTTAACATCACAGCAAAAGACAACACCACTATATACCCAACTGAACACACCAAATTGCTAGGAGTGGAAATAGACAATAAACTAAAATTTGACATTCACATATCCATGACCATAAAAAAGTCCACAAAAAAACTAGGAGCGCTATACAGAAATAAGCATCTTCTCACCAAAGCAGCAAAGATTTCAATAGCAAATTCCCACCTTATCTCCACCCTACATTATGCCTCTCCAATATATACCAACTTAAGGCAATGCGATCTAAACAAGCTAGAGACCTGCTACAAGAAAATTTCCAAATTCGCCACAGGGGCATCCTACCGTAGTCACCACTGTCTCTCACTTGCTGAACTGGGCTGGCTTGAACTCCCTCACCTCCTTCAATGGTATCAACTCTCACTCGCCCACAAACTAGTAAACCATCCACTAAATGTCCCATCCCTCCAGAATCTACTCCAACCCTATCGCACCACCAGACCACTAAGATCCAGCAACAAAAATCACTTGCAGATCACTAAAGCCAATAACTCTGCTGGTAAAGCACTATTCTCTTGCACCATAGCCAAATTATGGAACTCCCTCCCACCCACAATTACCTCCGTACCATCATGCACCCACTTCAAAACTTTAGTAAAAGCACATCTAAAATTATGCTGGCTATGCCCTTGCAACTCCCACTCTAATATCACCCACCCCATCCAACCACTACCTTTCTTTCGACTCCACTAACTACCTTGATTATAGCAAGCTCAGATGCTCATAAGCCTAGTACTTATACAGCAGGAACGTCTTATTTTAACAGTTGTTAATGTCTGTTATGTACTGCACAGATAAAGATTCTAGTTGTCTACTGATGTACTATGTTCTTCATCTGTAAATATGTTGTAAGTAATTGCTCTGTAAATTGTTAATAGCTATGTAATCCAATGTAACTACTGTCTGTTTATTTTAACTGTGGAGCTTTTCTCCCCGAGCCTCCGCTGAAAATGGTCCTACGTCCAGTCGGACATTCCCGGTCAACAAATATAAATAAATAAATAAATAAAATAAATAAATAAATACTGCAATAAGTTTATACTGCCAACTATAGTGCCATAAGCAGGGAAGACTAAAGCATTAACCATAATAAAGTATATGCAATAAAGTTTGTAGTGCAACAACTGTGAAATTACAGCTGTATTGCAACACCTGCATAATGCCAACTATTGTGTACTAAAAGCTCGAAAATATACCAGTAACTGCATGAAGGTATCACTAATAATGTCTGTTGTGCAATAAGTGTAGAGTCAGAGCTGTCTTGTACGACATGAAGTATGACAGCTGTTCTGCAACAACACATGTAACAATAGCAACAATAACACCAAGGTAAATTCTATACATAAAGATTGTCTTGTGTTCACCATTGCATGTCAGCTACATGTATTCAGGCTGTGAGATACAGTACTGCAGTCAGGTATAACAGTGTAATAGTTGTTGACTGCAAATAATAACCCATAATTAGATATTGTTTGTTGACTTCACAGATATTTCAACACACTAACAATATAATTGTGTATACCTGCATTCTATGTAGTAATGTATAGGTTGCCTAGTTTCTCTGTCATGCTTGAATTTCATGCATGTGTGTCCAACTGTCACTGCAGTCTAGTATAAAACTGTACTACTAGTACCAGGTCAGGTGAGCTCTAGGCAAATATCAGTCAGTCAGTAATCAGCAGTGACTCAGTAGCTCAGTTTGCTAAATTCTCTGTATTAATTACATCTTGCCACACACAGACCAGGGTTCAAATCCAGTGCCATGTAACACTAAATATTACAGTATCAGTCATGTGATGTTTACAGATATTCTTTCCACAGGAGTTGCAGCTAAATGGGTGAAATAGCCCATATTGCGAGTAAATAATTGTGTGTTTAAATGTTACAGTCATTACCAGGAATGTTAAAATACAGCATAAAATAAAGGAAATGGGTGTAATAATAATAATAATAAAATAAATAAAATGTGCAATCTTTGGCATGGCTGTATAGCTGGAGTGGCTGTTAAAGGTTGCTGCAGTCAATTACTACAGGCAATGCAGATGTCCTCTGCAGGCATCCACAAAATCTGTCAAAATGCACAGCTGTTGCTGTACAAGAAATGAAAAGCTATGGTTCTTTCTTACACCCTTCCAGCACATCCTTATCTGCCTTTCACTATATGTTTTTCTCCCTGCTTGCCCCCATTTCACCACTGCCTATCACCCTCTTTTTCTTTTCTTTTTAATTTTTTAGAGTGGGATTGCACAGAGCTAAGCGAAGCACTGCACCACGCAAATCCACTTAAATGAGTTTTAATGTGCCTTAAAGATCTTATGTATTTCTGACAGTGTTAGGCACATGTACAAAATAATCACTTCTGCCATGTTTTGAACCCGGGCCCCTGTCAACTACAGCCAACTGCACTAACCCACTATGCCACACATATCTTAATTAAAACAGGTCCCCCCCCCGTCAACCTTCCCTCAGGAAATATCATCAGATATAACACCCCCTACTATCACTAGGGAACAGGTCCTTAATGCTCTCTCTAAGACCAAGAACACTGTATCAATGGGCCCAGACAATATCTCAGGATGCCTTCTAAATAGCATGAAACATGACCTATCAGGGCCTCTGGAATTACTATTTAACTGTAGCCTCCAAACAGGCTTCCTGCCTCATGAAAGGAGCAAGGCAACAGTCATCCCACTGCACAAAGGTGGGCCATCTACAGACACTGTAAACTACAGACACATAAGTCTCACTAGTCTTATATGTAAAGCCATGGAAAAAATTATCATGGAGATGATCAACAGAAATATGTAAACCTCCAGACACTGGACCCAACCCAGTTTGGTTTCATCAACGGCAAATCATGCCTACTCAACCTGGTGGACTTTCTCAAGAAGGTCACCAAAACAATGGATGAGGGCAAAGTCGTTTATACTGCCTGCCTTGACCTGGCCAAGGCATTTGACACAATGCTCCACTCGTGCATTATTAACAAATGCAAGAGGTTGGGAACAAACCCGTATGTCACCCAGTGGATAGTCAGCTGGCTCACAGACAGGACCCAGGAAGTTATAATTGGGGAGTCCACCTATACAAAGAGGCCAGTCACAAGTGGATTCCCTCAGGGATTAGTCCTTGAGCTGTTCCTTTTTGGCATTTACTTCTCTGAAGTCAAGGTCAATGTCAATGGTCTCCGCTGACTAAATTTGCAGATTATTGCAAATTAGGAGCTGCCATTGAATCTCACATTGACACAAATGTTCTCCAGGAGGGGCTGACACAGACAAACATCTGGTTTCAGAGCCATGGACTAAAACTAAATGCCAAGAAATGCAAAATAATATCCTTTGGGAAGTCATCCATCCCTGGTAACTAACATATTGACAATACACCCCTTAGAGTTGACCCAGTAGTCAGGGACTTAGGGACACACATAGATAGTAATCTAGCCTTTGATTATCATGTGTCTACAGTGGTGAGGAAATCATTCTATGCTGCACAACTTATAACCAAAATATGGCATCTAAGTCCAAGGAAGTGATTGTTCCACTGTATTCGGCATTCATCAGACCTATTACTGAGTACAATGCTCCCTTTGGTATGTACCTAACCAGGCATATCCAACAACTGGAACATCCACAGAGGTTTCTCACTAAAAGAATATAGGGCATAAGTAATATGGCCTATGCAGATGGCTTCAAGGCCCTATCCCTGTATTCTGTCTCCTACAGGCTTTTGAGGGGAGATTGATGCCTGGCATACAGGGCATTGTCAGACTCCACTTTGGTGAACCTCCTGCATATCCCCAAAACAAACAGTGCCAGAATTACCCATTCTAAAAACTTAAACTTTTGCTGTGATATAAATAGGACCTGCTGAAGAGATAGGTATGTATCCCAGAGACTACTGCATCTATGGAACAGGCTCCCCATCCATGTGTTCCTCCCTAACCCAATTCAAGTGCAACTTGGTCAATTAGATGGGAAGCCAGAATTCATCCCTGGTTTGGCACCTATGTCTCTGATGCAAACAGGTAACATGTAAATGGTTCATCTCCCAGACCCATGGTTACACTTATCAAGGGTATCAGAACTTGTCAGAGATTTGGGATGCATGGCTAGGTTTAAAAAGGCCCTTGTGGTCACTAGCCTAGTAAACACCTATGAACCTATAAAACATACAGATTGCCACAGAGACTGAAATTAAACCTAATGTGAAAACTGGGAGTGATGCAAAAATACACCAGCAGACAGCCAAATAAATAAAAATGGCAGTACGTCAGGCCTGTGATAGCAGGTAAATGTTCCCTTTTATCTGCACCATCTTTAAATACACCTGCTAAGGCATCAATGGCACACTACATATCTTCATTTGGGACTCTGCTGCAGAACAACTGCCTGTGAAAGCCATGCACATACTGACGGATGCAGGCAACGTGTGCCACAGCTGTATGTCTGTACATATATCTGCCAAATACATCTGCTGCAGCACTGACTCAGTAGCTCAGTCTGTTACATACCTTATATACAGTACATTTTGCCACATGCAGTCCTGGGTTTGAATCCAGTATGTTGCACTTCAATTACATTGTTGTGAAGACAGCAAGTAATGACTGAGTCATGCAATTTTACTCCCCATAGGTTACTACTGCTGAATTATCTGCTACCCAGTTTTGCAACTCAAATGCCTGCAGATAGGGACACAGTGCACATATTTGTACTGCCTACCTACATGTCACCTACTACTCTGCTATTGGCACTGTTGCATAACAGATGTACCTTACACACATGCCTATTCTGGGCCACAGATTGGAGCAGAGGCAATTACCTGTTAATGAGAATTACCTACAAAAGGCAGGCAACTGCTTATGGGGAACAGGTCTGCATGTGGTGTTACTCACACAGACAGCATATATGGGCACGTTTGCAGAAGAATGCTTCCAAAAAGGAATACATCACTGCATGAGGTATGTACCAGATTTCCCTATACAACAGGAGGCAGATGGAAGGATGGGGGTGCGAGGAATAGGGATTAGAACAGTGGGCTTTTATTAGATCTGTGATATTGACATGTCAGTGATACTCTGCTGTCCAACAGCTAAAGCCATGCCTTTCAACTGTCCCTGCTTTGAATCACATCTTTGCACTGTCCCTGTTAATCCCTCCTACAATAACTGGCTGTTGTAGTAAAGATAGTGGATTACACGTAAGACATAGTGGCACTAAGTAAGGATATACAGTCGTGTAACATTAAATGATGTACTGTAATTCACCTCTTCTCAGTCTGTCAATGTTACACATAACTAGAACTAACATTGTAAAAGTGTCCCTGAATGTCCCTCATGCACTCTGGCTAAGTCCCTGTGTCATGGACATTCGGCCTTGTCCAGCTGACAGCTATGCCTAACATACCTCTCAACCCCCTTCAGTAAGAAATCAGGACAGAGGTCTAAACTCAGTTACAGAGTATACATATTGGCCATACAAAGTGAGAATGTGAATATACTAACAGATATTACTATAGCGTAAGTGTTTTCTGAGGGGTCTGATGGGTAACAGTGACATTCTGTTTTAATGTTCTGACAGCAGCCATCAATTATTTGACAACCATTTTTCAGACATCTACAAGCTTGTGCAAAAAGGACCACATCTATTGGGTAAAGAAGGTGTCATTCTGCAAACATCTGCATAGTTGAGAGGTATGATGCCTACAGGGAACATATACTACAGCAGGTGTGCACTGCTGTCTGTGATTGTGGCACACTGGTGTTGCTGGACTGTCCCCATATAGCTGTTGTAATAGCACACTGCTATTTGTCCAGTGGTGGTCATATGACATATTATTGTGGATTTTCCCATAGGGGATACATCACAGCATACTGCAGTGATGGTGGTAGAGACATACAGCAGAATCTGTCATGGTACACAGGGACATTACCCAGTATCACTACTATCTTGGTGATAGCCACACATGTAGTGTGTTGCCAGACTGTGGGGTTGCCTTGTGAGGGAGCAGTGGATAGTGCAGGTCATTATGGGTGTGTTGGGTCTGTACATATTGGACATCCATGTATCTGGTCCTGTAATTTGATTCCCTCTTGTTGTCTGTAGGAACGATGTAACGATGGAGACATCCACCATTTTCATCACATAAAATAATGCTATAATGGATGCCCTCAGACTCTACCATCACATCCTGCTTTCAAGGGGATGCCACAATCATGAACAGTGGGCAGCATTGTGGGGTGACTTTGTGAGAGCTGTTAATGAGATTGGCCAACAAGACAGGACCTACCAGCAGGTCCGACACAAGGCCACAGATATCCTCAATGCTGCACATCAAAGGGCAGCTGCTGTTGCTAAGGATGTGCTGCCACTGGTGGAGGGCATGCAACAGAACAACCACTCTCAGCCACAGAGGAATTCCTGTGAACCTAGGATCAACCAACTGCTCCCAGGCATCCATCATGCCATATATCCTGGAGGTGGGTGCAACAGCATCCACATCAGAGGACCGTCCAGGTAAGTTTACTGTGTTCATCATTATAATACTCTATCAGTCATTGTGGCAAGCTCTACAGACCAGTACATGGGTGTCAGGTCTATCTGCAGTAGGGGTTGGTGTTGGGGTTGGCTTTTACCCACAGTTGTGCACACATACTCAGAATGTCAGCAATATAGCCAGCATCAAATTACCTGTTGTACATGTGGATAAACACACATCACATTGTAACACTGCAACATTTGGTGTGGCTGACAATACTTCTCCCTCTCCTTTTCATAGGTACGTCAGGTGTGGCCAGAGTGTATGGTCCTGTACCTGGTAAGCGTGATACTGTTGTTTTCCGTATCATATATACCCTATGAAATTTAAGGGCTGCCATTTTGCCTTATACACAACTGTTGTGCTTAGGCAAAGTAGAATAGTTGTATGTTCCATTTCAGATCAGTTAACTACAGTGCATAGCCTAGGGACGGACAGGTGTGTTTTTGTACAAACATTAACATGTGTGCACTTATAGTTATGGGCAACTATGCAATCTGCAATACATAAGGCAATTTTCCTTGTACATTACGGACACCAACACGGGGTCTGTACAACTGCCCATCTACTTGCTGGATTGCTCTACCTGCCTCATTTGCATGCATTTCACCTGCTTATGAGTCGATTTGCATGCCATGGAAATGTTCGCAAGCTCGTGCATACCTCTCAGCTATGTTTACTTTATCGCACATCTCCTTACTTCCGTGTAAGCACCGTGGCACTATGCCTACACAGCAAATGAGTTCATGTAGGATTTATTGAATTCCACCCCAATATATGTGAGAAAAATAGAAAGGAATGGCACTTAAATATTATGAAAGCATTTTATTGCATTGCTCCATGGAAAGATTTAGAAATAGATAAGAAAAAAAATCCATAATGATGTGATATAATAACTATAAAAAGATCAAAGAATGTAATGATTTTTTATGGAGATTGTCTACTAGAAAATTGAAGATTAAGGCAAACGTCATACAACAAAAAGCAGGATCAAAAAGCAGGATAGAATATGTAATAAATGTGGAGAGTTTGAGACTACTGAGCATGTGTTTTTGAAATATGAAAGAGTTAATAATTTGTGGAAAGAAATATGTAAGCATAATGGGGTGATTTTGTTTTAAACTTTGAGCAAATAAATATGGACATAATATAATTGGGTTATTAAGGTGCACAAAAACAGGAAGAAGTGAAGAAAATGGACAGAGTAATATTTTATGTTTCATCGACTATATGGAACAAGAGACTAAATGAAATTAAATACACTGGAACATGAACTTTGACAAAGATTCTGGAGAAAATAATGTTTTGGTTGTGGATGAAAGAGTCGGGGGATGCTTAAATTGACATTTATAATGTATGAAGATTTGTGGGCAACCACGGTGGTGCAGCGGTTAGTGTTGTCACCTCACAGCAAGAGGTTCTTTGGTTCAATCCTCAGCTGGGGTGCTTTTTGTGCAAAGTCTGCATGTCCTCCTTGTGGTTGCGTGGGTTTCCTCCGGGTGCTCTGGTTTCCTCCCACATCCCAAAGACATATGTAGATGGACTGGACACTCTAAATTGGCCCTAGGTGTGAGTGCATGTGTGTGTGCCTTCCATGGAAGGTTAGGTGCCGGGCTGGCAACTCGACACCATAAAACTCTACTGCCAATCATGAGTAGACAGGTGATCCGCTGTGGTGACCCCTAACCGGGAAAAGCCAAAAGAAGAAGGAGAATGTATGAAGATTTGTAAATAGATTTAAATAATGTAAATATGTAAATAATATGTAATGTATATATCAATAAAAAATATATACTTTTTCATCATTGGGTTGCTTCTGTTCCAAGTATGATGGTGGCTGGGAGGAGCAACGTAATGGAGAATGGGAGAGAGTTACCATGTGAGGATGGTGGTGATTTTAAATATGATTTGTGGGGGTTTTGCTGCTGAAAAAGAGACCGTTGATGTAACGATTTTAAGTGGAGTTACAAACAGTCAGCAGATAACCATTGTGATACAGTGTATATTTCAGAGGGGATTGTTATTATGGACATTGCAGTTGGGAGATTGCATGATATTCAGCTTATTTTGCTGCGGAACAAGGATGAGCCAGGAGAGGAGTTGTAAATTTCATGGGGAGAACTTGCTAGTTTGATGGCTGATGAGGAGAAATATTATATCCCACCAAAGATATAACAGATGGACAGCTTCCAAAGCTTCAGAGCATCTTCCACTCACCAAAACCATCAGTCAGCTCGAGGTGGACTGACTAAAAAAAATATATGTTGGAGCCAAGCCCTTCACAGCATTCATGTCAACAGAGACAGGGAGGCTGAGCACTGAAAGGCAATACTTGAATAAACAAAAAAATAAATGCCCATACCCTAGCATAAACAACACACCAAGAAATAAGGGGGGTAAAGGGAAAGAGCAGTTACTGCAGCTGGGATTCTTTGAATAACTACTGTTATAGATCACCACTGCAGTAGCCTTAGCTAAACTGGTATTTGCCTAGCGTACTATATTTGGGAAGTGGAAAGGAAATGGTCCAGGAGCCCCTGGAGAAAGGTCTGAGCAAAGCCTGACCTAGATCTAGGGAAGGAATCAAACTTGTAGCATTTTGTGAAAATAGGTAGAGAGCTGAGTTGCTGCTTCTAGAATAATTCTCGAATCCAACCCTTTCCAAAACGTCATAGGTGAAGCCAAGGCCCTGGTAGAGTGGGCTGTGAAACTGCCTGGATCAGTTTTGTTGTGGTGAGTATAATAAAAGGTAGTAGCCTTTGACAACTGTTTAGAAATAGTCTTCTTTAACACAGTTTGTCCCTTCTTCTTATCTTCACAAAAATGAACAAAGGTTCCAAAATTCTTAAAGATTCAGTTCTGTCAAGATAGTACCTGAGTTGTCTGTGGACACCCAAGGTATGAAGTATACTTCCTCCCTTATTTTTAGGTACAGTAAAGAAAACGGGGAGATAGATTGAGTTAAAGTCAACTCAGATACCAATTTAGACATAAAAGAAGGATTAGTTCTCACAGAAATCCTGTCTTTTGGAAAATGAGATAGGGTTGACCCACCATAAGAACCTGCAACTCAGATCCCTTTCTTGCAGAGTTCAGAGCAATCAGTAAAACCTTTTTCATGTTAAGAATCTCAAGTCAGCTGGATTAGCTTGCTTAAATGCTGTAAGCACTAGCTTCTCTAACACAAAATTAAGATCACAACAAATGATGCAACTACTCAAAAATGATCCAAGGCAAGGTTCATCAAAGGTACAGCCACAGTTTATCCATGAAAAATTAACGAAGAATCAAGGCAGGTTAATACAATCAAGGTTGACCTTGATTGTATTATTATGTCTTGATTCTTCATTGATTTTTCATGGATAAACTGTGGATGTACCTTTGATGAACCTTGCCTTAAGTCTTTTTTGACAAAATTAAGATCCCAAGGAGGGACCACTGATTTTCTTGGTGGCCTCTTATACAAAACCCCTTTCAAAAATATCTTGACATGAGAATGCACTGAAAGAGAAGGATCGGTATTCAGACATGCTGAAATGGCCAATAAGTGAACTTTTGATAGAGGAGTAAGAAAGGCCATTGGATAATAATCCATACAAAATACACAGAGAACATCAAGCCCTGTCTGAATGGGTGCTGGTTATGTTGTTGGCACCAACTAGAAAACCTTTGACATTTTTGCCTTCATTAGTGCCTGCAGCATGTCCTCAGAAAACAGCTGCCTAAATGGAATTAAGACCCTATCATCTTACAGGCAGTCAAATGAAGTTGATTGGGGTTGGGGTGTATCAAACACCCCTGATCTTCTGTAAGTAGATACAGTCTATGAGAAAGCTTGAGGTAATTGGCTATTCCCTACACCCTCTCTCAAGGAAGCAAGAAATACCCTGCTCTTCATTGTGCTGTTCCAGCTTATAACCTCTGAGAACCTACCCACCTGGTGACAAAGGACCCGTACAAAAAAAACGGTGGTTTTATCTCTCAGCCTCTATTCCCTGCACCCTCTCTCAAGGAAGCAAGAAAGCATGTTATCTATGTCCTGCCTGTAAAGCCTACTACCGTCCACTTTTGCTTTAGGGGTTTTAAAGCACATTTCAAGCCTGAACAGCCAGCAGCCTTTACCCCCCCCAACTATCTACCTTGTAACCAAAACACTTCCACCACCTCATAGTAACCCCTCTTACTAACTTTTCCCCCTTCCCTAATCTTACACTAGCTAACCCCCTTACTGAATTGCTTGTAATACTATCTTTGTCCAGTAGGTGGCACCCCTATCCCATCCTTTATTCTCCTGCTTATCCATCTGTTATTCTGCTTTTATTACTCTATATTTCTAATGACCTAGACCTACTCTTAAACCTCACACTTTACCCTTTATTTTAACTTGCTACACCCTCCTGTTTTCTAATAGACTCCTTACTTATTTCTGCTCTTTCCCACTTTAGACTTACCCAACTTACCTTCAGTAACCAGCTTTGTCGATTGTTTCTCCTCTAGCTGCTCCATTTCCTGTCTCTAACTATTTTACTGAAGCCATTCAAACCCTCGCTAAAACATTACCACCTATTACCACTTCCCCATTAAATACCACTAATAGTCCAGCTCCGACCTTTCATATACAACCTGTACCTACATCCCTCATTTGCAACCTCCTTCAAAAACTCCAACCATGCACCCCTTCTGCAGACTGTCTTCCAACTTAATACCTGCAAACTGCAGCTAAAGCCATTGCCTATCCCATTTCCATCCTTATAAATAGAACAATTTTAGAAGGCACAATCCCTTCCATATGGAAAGTCTCCCATATCATCCCTCTACATAAAGGTGGGACATCTACTGAGCTTTCCAACTTTCGGCCTATCACCTTACTCTCTCTCCAATAGCTAAAATAATGGAAAAATGCATCCACAGACAACTACTTGACCACCTTCTCCAAAATAATCTACTTGCCAATTGCCAGCATGGCTTTAGGCCATTCCATAGCACAACAACTGCCCTGCTATCCTTTTCTGACTGTATAAACAAAAATCATAACAATAACTCTCTTTGCTCTGCACTATTTATTGACCTTTCAAAAGCCTTTAATATGGTTAACCATCACATGCTTATTGATGTACTAAAAGCCCAATCACTTGACCCACAAGCATTACGCTGGTTTAAATCTTATTTAGAAAAAAGACAGCAAGCAGTGCTTTGGGATAAAAATCTTTCTACACCCCTCCCTGTGAACATTGGAGTACCACAAGGCTCTATTTTAGGCCCTCTTCTCTTTTCAATATTTATTAATGATCTACATGCCAAAATTCCTCAAGCCACCTGCATACAATATGCAGATGATTCTACTTCAATATGTTCAGCCAAGTCCATAACCTCACTTCAGACCCTTACCTTGACAGTATTTAACACTGTTGAAAATTGGTTCATGCAACACTGCCTCCTTCTGAACCCCAAAAAAATAAAATTATTGCTGTTTGCTCCTACTCAAAAGTCATCACAACTTCACTTCACAGTAACCTCTAACAATGGAACTAACATATCCCCTGACACTATAACTCGTCTCCTGGGAATAACAATTGACAACAACCTTAGCTATGATGACCATATTAATACTACTATAAAGTCTGTCAACAAAAAACTAAGCACCCTTTATAGAATCAAATCCTTCCTTACCCCTATAGCCAGAACCACTGTTGCCCAGAGCCACCTGATCTCTACCCTGTTCTATGCTTCTGCAATATATACCAATCTATCTAAAAACAACCTTACCAAACTTTCAACCAGTTACAATAACATAGCCCAATTTGCCAATGGCACCCCTTTTAGTACTCACCACTGTCACAACCTCAAACAACTGGGATAGTTAGAACTGCAGAACCAACTACTTTGTCAATAACTTCATATCACCCAAAAGATCATTTACCACCCTAATAATACCCCTATCCTCACTAATCTGATAACCCCCTATAAAAATCTTGCAACACTATGCTCAGCTAATAAGCTTCTAGTTTCCACTATTAAATCCAACAGCAAAGCTGGGGACTCACTTTTCACCAACACAGTGGGAAAAACCTGGAACCAGCTTCCTAGTAAACTTTCTACCCTTGCTTCCACACTGCTTTTTAAAAAACATCTTAAAGAATATCTTAAAACTCACTGGCTTTGCCCCTGCTATAACCCTGACTGATATCTCATTTCCCCTTCTTGCTCTCTCAATACTTCTCTACTCCACTGTTCACCCTTGCTTCCACACTGCTTTTTAAAAAACATCTTAAAGAATATCTTAAAACTCACTGGCTTTGCCCCTGCTATAACCCTGACTGATATCTCATTTCCCCTTCTTGCTCTCTCAATACTTCTCTACTCCACTGTTCTATGTTGCCTACCTGTAATAAAGTTTCCTTCCTAGTACTAAAAAAAAAAAAAAAAAAAAAAAAGAAAATTTGGGAATCTCCATATATTTTTTCTCTCTCAAATGTTGTTTGTTTGTTCTCTATATTTGATATTGGCATAAACCTACTAAAAAACTCTGTACAAGTTTATCTTACCTACAATTTAAACAATGTACTGTAACTCATTTTACTATTTGGTATATATTGTATGCTTTGCCACTGCCGATGCTTGGAGCTTTTCTCCCCGGGCCTCTACTGAAAATGGACATATATCCAGTTAGACTAGCCCTGTCAACAAATGTAAAATAAAATAAATAATAAATAAATAATTGCCCCCAAAAGAAGGAAGAGCCACTGCTTCCCATGCCAGATGGGAGTCTCCATAAAGATCTTCGGGAATTCCTTCTGAGTTTTCAGAAGTACCCTGGATATCAGTGGAAAGGGTAGAAAAGCATACAAGAACATTCCTGTCCAAGGCAAAGGGTAGGCATCTGTCTTCCAGGCCTTCTTGCATGGAGTCCTGGAGCAGAATGTGCCAGCTGATATTTCAGTAATAATCAAATAGGTCTACTTGATGAACTCTCCACAGATAGGTCAAATCTTGGAAGACCCCTGATCAAGTTTCTATTCATGAGGGGTCGCCCTTCTCCTGCTTATCTGGTCTGCCATGCAGTTTTGTTCTGACAGAATGTAGGATGCCTGTAGAGTGAGATAATGCCGTGAAGCTATATCCCACACTAACATGGCTAGGTTGCAAAGGGGGAATGGCCTAGTTCCCCCTTGCTTGTTGATATACCACATAACTGTGATATTGTCTGTAACAACTTGAAGAAGGCCCAGGGACAAAAGATGTTTCAGAGAGTTGAGCACCTTAGAGCAATCTTCTCTTTTATATTTATATGCATGCATCTGTCCTTGATGTCACACACAGTCTGTACATGTATCCATCCTGACACTTCTCCCCAAGTAAAGCCTGATGTGTCTGCAGTAACTGACTGCTTTGTAACAGACAGGAAGAAGGGGATTCCTGGATTTAAGGATATTTGCTGTCTCCAGCAAGTGATTTCCCTTCTGATAAAACCCGCCACTGGTATTTGAAAAGACAAAGGACATTGGTGCTTGGATCAAGGAAACATCACATACCATTGTATATTTTTCATGTGGAATCATGCCAAGGGTAACATGAGAATCATAGATGACATGAGGCTCAAAATCCTGATGTATTCCCTCACTGGCAGCGAGGTCTGAGTGGAAAACCTTAAAAACAGATCTAGATACAGATCTATTTTTTTCCTCTGGAAGAAAAGCTCTTTGTACTGAAGTGTCTAGCTGACACCCCCAGGAGCACAGTCCTGTGTGATGGGGTCAAAAAGGACTTTCTAATGTTCTCATGGAATCCCAGCTTGTTTAAGAGATCTCTCACCCAAGTGAAAGATTCCTGACACTTTGAAAAAGAATTTTCAAAGATAAGCAGATTGTTCAAATGTGGAAAAATGTGGATACTCTGTGGCCTGCAATGAGCTAGAAATGGACACAGACATTTAGTGAACACTCTTGGTGCAATAGATAATCCAACGAGTAAGACAGAGAACTGATAATGTTATCCAAGCACACAAACCCTTATGAAAAGCCAGAAATATGGACGAATAATGAAGTCATGATAATTATCTTTTAAAACTAGTGTTACTGGGAAACTTGAAAGAAGAGGTAACAGGTTATGAAGTGACAGCACTTTGAACCTGGGCACTATAAGAACCAGGTTTAGAAAAGAAATAAAGAAAGAAAGAAAGAAAGAAAGAAAGAAAGAAAGAAAGAAAGAAAGAAAGAAAGAAAGAAAGACCCAGAACTGGTCTCCAAGCATTTTCTTTCTTTTGGCATTAAAACATCTTTGAATAAAAATCCTTTCTCATCTGGGAGTTAGGAACTGGTTCTCTCACCACCTGAGACCACATGTGATGAAAGGTAGGTGGAAACAAAATAGTCTTGTCTGGTGGATGAGGGATTACCTCCTGAAAAAGAGAAATTTCCTCCCACTGCCACCTGCAGCCTTGATGAATGATCTTCAGAACCCATTTATCCAAAACTATCTGTTGCGAAAGAGAAAAGTAGAGATTCAAACTTTCTGGAAGGGAAGGGGGGCTGTCAGGGTGAGAAGGGGTGGAAGAGTCCTTGGTTTTGGGAAGTTTCAGAATTCTTTTTGAAACTCCGTTGCCATTTCTTTTTAAACATCTGTTTGCCTGCATTTTGCTGAGATTGTTTATTTTGTTTTCTTACCAAAAGTGAAGGGTCAGAGAATCTCTTAAGCAATATGGAAAAGGAGATCTAAAAATTTTAGAGTTCTCCTGCATCAACTTATCCCTTTCAGGACACACTTATCACCTCTGCAGAAAGAAGCCAAAAATGAAATCTCTGTCCAAAGTAGAATTTAAAATCTTATTTTTAACAACTTCTATGAGGGCCTGAGAATACAGCCAGGCAAACCTCCTCAAGACAGTACCAGTGGCCATAGCCCTGGAAGAAGTATCAAACAAGTCATACACTCATTCTAAACAATGAGTAGTGACCTGTACGATGGAAGCAACTAAATTATCCAAAGTAGATTTTTTTTCAGAAGAAGAAACTGCAGACAAAATATTGCTCATACTTTCACAATTAATCAGAAGAAACATTAACATATAAGCTTGAAGAAGCTTGCACTTTTTCCCATATTTATCAATAACCTTCTCATTCTCTTATTTACAAGTACAATACACTCTCATGACAGTCCATTAAACATAAATACATTCCTAGATATAAAAATAACTTTCCTGAATGGGAAAGTGTTATTCAACAATTTTTAAAATGGATTTGTTTTCCCCAAAAGGAACTTATCTACACAGCAAAGGAACAGCTGAAGCCGACTGTTAATCCTTGAAAGTGTCAGAGGAGCATACTCTTTGACGGAAGGAAATCTCTAAAGGGTTTGGCACCCAAACTTGTCTTTCTAGTCAGCACATTTTGAGATGACTGATGGTTCAAGCACATGGAAGTGATCTGAAGTTTTGGAAGATAACCAACTATTATGTCCTTGGAAGGATACAACCTATATAACTAAAGCGACTGTAACAGTGAGCAATATGATAAACATACTATTTGATTGGGAGGTAAAGTTGTTCATAGAAATGCAACAGGAGGAGACAATTAATTCATGAAAGTTTTATGTGGCAGTATTGGGAGGTGTTAAATTATCAAGAACAGATGCTGCTCTCATTATTAAAAGGAAAATACCTACTATGGGAATTCAGACAAAAGACGACTGTACAGACACAGGTTACATTTGGAACAATTTGGCTGCATCTTTGAGCTTTAACACAAAAGACTTTATATCATTTATTCATTTAGGAAAAAACTGAGATATTGACAGAACATTTTCTTGAGTTATGTGGAGAAGAAGATTTTTGCTTAGAATTATCGCATTTTCTCAGGATAAGGAAATAGTTTGAAAAGAAAGATGTTTTTACAATTCAGAAGAGATGAAACTGATATGTGGGCATTAAAGAATGCTAAAAAAATAAGTGAAAAAATGAGGGAAGTGCTAAAAACAATGGATGAGAGGAATGTGTGGGAAGGAGATTGGGAGGTTGAGGTTATGTTAAACAGTGAACAGCATTATTCAACATTTGTCCAGTGTGTTGGCTGTAGCAGGTAACAGTGGGACTTTGAAATATGGTGGACAAGCAAAAACCTGCTTTTTCTGTGGTAGAGATGCACATTTAATTAATGACTTTAACAAAATGACTTATAACCAATGTGGGTAAAAAAGAGCCGTCTGCCAAATAAATGTACAGGGTTTTTTCAGAATTTGTAAAGAAAGTGCTCATTCATGCTATGACTGTATGAAAAGAGATGAAGAAGAAAAAACATCAGGATGGTGAAACTGATGTTATGTGTGAAAAATCTGCTGAATGAAAATAAAGAAATTGTAAATATAGTAGTAAATGAAGGATCTAAAACATATTAGTGGGCCACATAGTTGAGGTTATAATGCACTAAACAGAGGAAAGGTTGTAGTACCTAAAGTGGTAGAAGAATTAGATACACAAGGACAGGATTTATTAGATAAAGCTGAAAAAGGACAGCAGGGTAAAGTTCTTCTGATAAAAGAAAGAAGGGAAACTATAAGACGAAGATCAAAGATGAGGAAAGGAAAAAAAAGCTCTGCCAGTTAAATTTAAAAAATGAGAAAAGATTAATATGAAATTAGTCTTTATGAATGTTAATAATTTAAATAGCAAAGCTAGAACATTAACCATTCTAGAAATGGTGTGAAAACGGAAAGAATAAGTGGACAGATCACAGTATGAAAATTGTGGGAACATAAGTTAGTATGGAATTTGGGATTAGAAAGATGTTCTGGGGTGATGTTCTTACTTAAAGAAGATATTAAAACACTAAAATTTTGTATAACAATACCAGGTAGAATGACATTAATTGATATTAGACAGGGGATGCAGGTTTTTGGACTTAACGATAATTATATCTCATACAAATGTAAAGGAGAAAGAGAAGTTACCTGATATATTACACATCTGTAAATATGAAGATCATTATAATGGGTGATTTTAATTATAAAATTAGGGAGTTGAAAAAAAAAGTAAGAAATGTTACTAAAATAATTAAAACCATTATAAGGTGTGGAAGGTTAAAGCTTTAGAATATTTGCAACTGGACACACTGTACAGGAGAATTAAAATTAAATTAAAAACAGAGATTTACTACTTTTTGCTTTCAGAAAAAATTATGGAGATGGAAGTGTTTACTATGACAGGTTTTTCAGATCATAGAGCAATTTAGGTAGAGCTATGTGAAAATAAATATGGTCCTAGAGAAGGAAAGGTATTAAAAGATGTAATAGAAAAATACTGATGAGCAATTATTAGCACAAGAACTAGACAGGCTATGGGAAGACCATGTTACTGTGATTCTTTATTTTAGAACCTCAACAGATTGCTGAACAGTTTTAAGGAAAAATACATAAAAAGTGTATATGGAAATGAAATTGTATTATGAAAAAGGGAGAAACAGGAGTATCTTGCCTTACATAAAGAGATGATAAATGTCTAGAAAAATATTGCAAATTATACTGGAAAAGAATGAGTATTGTATTAACAAAATAAATAATGGTGGAACAATGTTTGCATAAACAAGCATATTATGTTGATAAGATTTGTTCAAGGCCAAGGACACTGCATCAGTGGGCCCTGATAATATCCCAGGATGCCTCCTTAATGGCATGACGCATGACCTATGAATACCACTGCCATCCCTCTACATAAGGGTGGGCCATCTACAGATCAGGGTAATTACAGATCCATAAGTCTGACTAGTGTCATATATAAAGCTATGGAAAGAGTTATCAAGGAAATGATAAACAGTGACACAGAAAACCATCAGACACTTGATTCAACCCAGTTTGGTTTCATCAAGGGCAGGTCATACCTACTCAACCTGGTAGAAGGTCAAAAAAAAGCAAATGACAAGAGCGAAACAGTGCATACTGCCTACCTTGACCTGCCCAAAACATTCAATTCAATATCTCACTTGGGTATTGTAGGCAAAGTCAAGAAATTAGGTATAAACTCCATTGTCTTCCCCTGGACAGTCAGCTGGCTCATAAATAGGGCACAAGTAATTAGGACAGGTGAGTCTACCTCCACTAAAAAAAAAACAGTAACTAGTGGCATCTACTTCTCTGAAGTCAAGGCCAATATCAAGGGTCACTGGCTGACCAGGTTTGCAGATGACTGCAAACTGTGTGCAGTCATGGAATTCCCCAAAAACACAGATGTTCTAAAAGAAGGCCTGACACAGACTAATAACTGGTGTCAGAGCCACAGTATGACCTCAATGCCACAAAATGCCAATATTTCACTACATTTCAAAGCTCTCACCCAAATGACCCCAAACAATTCTGGAGTACCATCAACTCCCTGCTCCACACTGGTTCTCCTACCATCCCTAACCCTTTTCCCTATCACTCTATCTCTGAAACTGCAAACTTACTCAACAAACACTTCATAGACAGCATCTCTAAACTCCTACCCTCTGGTAACTCTGTTCATCCCAACTCTTCTGTGTAACCCTCACCTCCCCCTAAACTTCTATGCTCTTCTGTCTCTCAGCCTTTTACCTTGTGCCTGTTTTTACTAAATATATCAAATCCCTGCTTTTTAAAATAAAATCATACTCTCCATCCACTGATAAACTCCTCCCTCAATTTCTGAAAATTGCTGCTGACTCTATTTCATATCCTGTATCTATCTTAATCAACCACTCCATACAGGAATCTACTGTACCAGAAATATGGAAATCCTTATATACCACTCCTCTGCACAAAGGTGGCATCTCTGTTGAGCCCTCTAACTATAGACCAATCACTATTCTCTCACCGCTCTCTAAGATCCTTGAAAAATGTATACATACTCAACTACTGTCCTATCTCATTCACGAAAATCTCCTCACCCTCTCGCAACATGGTTTCCACCCTAAACACAGTGCCTCAACTGCCTTACTATCCTTTACTGAAAAGGTTGCAGAGGCTAGAGACAACAACCTACTCATCACCTGTCTATTCCTTGATCTCTTTAAAGCCTTCAACACTGCGTCTCATCCCATCCTTTTTAACAAACTCTCAGACCTAAACCTCTCTCCTTCTACTCTTGGCTGGTTCCAATCCTACTTTACTTGCAGAAAACAAGCTGTTAGACAGCAGCAGGCTTTCTCACCCTTCCCTGCTGTTCAAACAGGAGTACCCCAAGGCTCCATACTTGGACCGCTCCTTTTCAAAAATTTTTACCAACAACCTACATTCATCCAGCAGTCTCTCTCTGTAATACAATATGCAGACGACTCTGCTCTCTTATCTTTCTCCAGTACTATCACTGAACTACACACACTAGCACAGACTTCCTTTATCTCTGTTGAAAAATGGCTCAGAAACAATCAACTAATCCTTAACCCGAAGAAAACTCAACTCCTTTTCTTCCTACATCAGACACTCTCTCACCTTAAATCCAACATTTCACTTTCCTCCCTAGATGGCACCACTATCTCCCCTGCCTCACACACCAAACTCCTCGGGGTAATAATTGATGATTGACTAAAATTTGACTTGCACAAACAACAGGCCATCAAAAAAAACACCAAAAACTTGGACTACTTTATAGGAACAAAAAATTCCTCACTTATGCCAGTAAACGCATACTTGCACAGGCATTTCTCTTATGTAGTCTTCTATATGCTTCCCTCATCTTTAACAATATCCAAACTACCTCATTGCAGAAACTGGAACAAACATACAACAAAATTGCCAGATTTATTCTAAACCAACCACTCTCTTCACATCACTGCCTCTCACTAAACTTTGTTTAGTGGCTTGAGTTTCCACACCTTCTCCTACAGTCGCAACTCCACACTACCTTTTCCATACTCAACAAACCCTCTGCCTGCCCTGGTCTCACCTCCCATGTTACTCACTGCTCTCCCCCCAGCCTCTCCGGAGTACTGCATCTTCTCTCAGTTTATAAATCCAAAAGGAATATTGGCAAACTACTTTACAAACACTCTGTCTCACTAAACTGGAACAAACTCCCTCTCCATAATAGATCCAACCTTTCCTTTCTCCACCCACTTCCTCTCAATGTCTATAAATTTTCCTTTTTTTGAACAACGATTATCCTTTTGTTTTTACTCATATGTAATAAATTTAGACCACTGCTATCAGTGCAGCCCTTAATGTTCATAATTTTTTCTTTTGTTTTTCTCTTTGTAATTAACTTTGTATTTGCATTATTTTTAATAGTTTTTGTCCTGTATGTTTATCTTTGTTTATGCTTGCTGGGGCTCTTCCCCCTGGGGTCTCCACTGAAAATGGGTTGCTTACTGTCAATGCAATGCAAATAGTTAATAACCTTTTCTGTTTTACAATTATTTTGTATTGTGATTGTTATTTAATATTTGTATGTTGTCACTTTATCTTTACTTATGTTTGCTGGGGCTTTTCCCCTCGGGTCTCCACTGAAAATGGGTTTGTTTGCAAACTCAGTTGGACTAACCCGGTTAACAAATGTGAAATAAATAAAAATAAATAAAATGCATAATAGTATCCTTTGTGAAGATCGCTGCCCCTGGAAACTACCACATTGATAATACAACCTAAGAGTAGACCAAGTGGTCAGGGGTTTGGGAAATCATATAGACATTAACCTGGTTTTTGACCATCATGTGTCTACTGTAGTAAGGAAATAATGTCTATGCTGCACAACATGTAAACAAGGATATTGCACCTAGGTCCAAGGATGTCATTGTTCAGCTGTACTCATCCTTCATGAGACAATCACTGAGCACAATGCCCCTTTGGTATGCACCTGATGAGTCATATGCATCTGGACTGCCACAAAGCCCTATCCCTGTATTCAGTCTCCTACAGACTGCTAAGAAGTAATCTATGCCTGTCCCACAAAGCCTGCTTTGATCTTACTCTGATGGACATGCTGCACATCCACAAAACAAATAACTTCATATTTTCTCAGTCTAGCAACCTAAACATTGTTGGCCATGTAAATAAAACATTTTGGAGGGATAGGTATGTGTCTCAGAGACTACCTCTTCTCTGGAACAGGCTTCAAATCCATGTGAAGCAGAGTTGTTCCCTAACCCAATTCAAGTGTAATGTGGACCAGTAGATGGGGAATCAGAAACTTACCCCTGATCTGGCACTTATGTCTCTAGTAGACAGAGTCAGCCTTTAAATGCTTGACCACCCATGCCCAAGGCAAAATATACCTCTTAAAATAATCATAGGATATCAAAACTTGTCAGATACATTTGAGAAGTGTGGAACCTGTGGATATCAAGAACCTGTGGATATCAAAACTTGTCAGATACATTTGGGAAGTACGGAACCTGTGGATATCAAAACTTGTCAGATACATTTGGGAAGTACGGAACCTGAGGATATCAAAACTTGTCAGATACATTCAGAAAGTACAGAACCTGAGGATATCAAAACTTGTCAGATACATTTGGAAAGTATGGGACCTGAGGATATCAAAACTTGTCAGATACATTTGGGATGTATGGAACCTGCGGATATCAAATCTTGTCATATACATTTGGCAAGTACGGAACATGAGGATATCAAAACTTGTCAGATACATTCAGAGAGTACAGAGCCTGAGGATATCAAAACTTGTCAGATACTTTTAGGAAGTATGGAATCTGAGGATATCAAAACTTGTCAGATACATTTGGAAAGTATGGAACCTGAGGATATCAAAACTTGTCAGACACATTTGAAAAGTATGAAACCTGAGGATGTCAAAACTTGTCAGACACATTTGAAAAGTATGGAACCTGAGGATATCAAAACTTGTCAGATACATTTGAGAAGTATGGAACCTGAGGGTATCAAAACTTGTGAGATACTTTTAGGAAGTATGGAACCTGAGGATATCAAAACTTGTCAGACACATCTGGGAAGTTCAAAACCTGAGGACATCAAAACTTGTCAGATACATTTGGGAGGTAAGGAACTCGAGGATATTAAACTTGTCAGATACATTTGGGAAGTATGGAACCTGAGGGTATCAAAACTTGTCAGATACATTTGAGAAGTATTGAAGCTGAGGATATCAAAACTTGTCAGACACATCTGGGAAGTTCAGAACCTGAGGACACCAAAACTTGTCAGATATATTTGGGAAGTGCAGAACCTGAAGATATCAAAACTTGTGAAAAATATGTCAGACTTAAAAGTTCCACCTTGGAATGGGTTTGCCTTGGAATCACGTATGAACTTTTAAAGGGAAAAAATGAGGAATTGTCATCTTATTTAACTAAGAATGTTAATATACAGCTGACAATGATGAAACAAATGTCAACTGAGGTAGGACATTTGAAATATAGTCAGAAAGATATTATGGATATAATTGAAAATTATGTAAATATTATTTATGCTAATAAGCATAACATAAAATAATATATGGTGTGGGGAGGGAATATTTTCCTAGCTAGGCAACAGAAGGACTTTATATGTCAATAACAATAAAAGAAGAGGAAAAATTCTTAAGATTCGTCATCTGAGCTACACAGTTAAGACTCCTATACATAGTACAAGCAGAAAACTATACAATTCAAAGTGGAAAGAGATGATGATGAAACAGGGGGGAGCTCAAGAAACAAGGAGAGACTTGGATTTTGGATGTAGGCCTTTAAGGAGAATAACAATAACCATACAGAATATTATATCCATAAAGTAGCAGAAAGTATTCTAAGAGCTAAACCAACATGGGAATGGAGAAAGGAGATTCTGCCGATAGGGATTACTGCAATTAGGGATACAGACAATAGACAAGAGGGGGCTGGAATTTATTGGAGAAAACTGGCAAAGAAACCAAAGTACTGGAAGTAAATAACTGGAGAGGGAACGATGATATAATGGAAGGATGCCCAGAATGTATTTGGACTGCAGGTTACAGATTGCCTTCCCTAGCAGGGATTGATATAAGAGTATAGGGAAAGAGAAAGAAACAGGGGGACTGTAAACGAAAGACCAGCACTGGTAGAGTTTTTAATAGAATCTAGAACAGAAGCTGCCATTAAAAAAAAGGAATAATTGGTAGAGCATATAAAATATTGCATGATAACTATAAGAATCAGTCATAGGTTAGAAAGGATTGGGAAGAGAGACCGGATAAGCAATTCACAAAGTAACAATGGGAGGATATATATGTGTCTCCCAAATATGCAACAAAATCTAGAACATTTAGGATTTTTGCCTGGAAATGTTTACATAGATATTTTTATACCCCAAGAAGACTCCAGATAATTTTTTCTCAGGCAGACAGCAAATCTTTGAGGTGTGAAAGGAAAGAAAGAGGTAATTTGGAACATATTTTCTGGGAGTGTGGTGAGTCGATGGACTTTAGGGATTCCCTGCTGGATGCACTGTCAGATGCTGGTTGAGCAGATTGTTGCGACAAGGATTTTTCTGAGCTATGATACAGAATCATAATTGCCTCGACATGGTAAGGCCTTGCTGTGTCTAACAATGGTGGCTCCCAAAAAAACTATTACTAGAAAATGGAAATCAAAATCTAAACAAACTATACTGGAAGTAGTGAATATATGAACAGAGACAAAACAACTGGAAATGAGATCTTTAGAAAGGGGTAGGCGCAAACTACATAGGAAAAAGTGGGAACTGTGGGAACAATACATACAAGGAACAAATGAGGTTTAAAAGGTGGCAGGACTTCAGTGAGCTATGTAATGTTTGAGTGAGAAAAATTGGGTAGATTATAAGTGATGCTTGATGTTTGCAACTGGGAGTGTGTCATTATGGTTTGTGATGTAAAATGCTGGCAACTAAGACTGTGTCGGTCTCTTTTGTTTTCATGTATATAAATGTATTATTGCCTATGTAGTAAGTGATGGTTTAATAAACATTTTTCTTGTTTAAAAAAGGTAGGAATTGAATAATTTATGTAATATTGCTTAGGTTATATAATATATAGCAATATGTGTGAAGTATAATGTTTGTTATGTTAATACAGTTTGATTACTTTTATATGAATGTAAATTTGCCTATGTCACAAGTGATAATTCAATAGAATTTTTGAAAAAAAAAAAAGATTTGTCATCTCAATTTGGATTTGTCTAGGGCTGATCATGCTTACTTAACCTGGTGGATTTTTTGAGAAGGTTGCCAAAGCAATAGATGAAGACAAAATGGTACACACAGCATACCTCAACCTGGCCAAAGCTTTGGACACAATTCCCCACTCAGGCATAGTAGAAAAGATGAAGTGGAACAAACCCCTATTTCACTTGCTGGATTGCCAACTGGCTCACAGATAGGATGCAGAAAATAAAATTAGGGGAAGTTATCTCCACAAAGACACCAGACATCGGTGGAATCCCCCAAGGTTCAGTGCTGGGATCTTTCCTATTTGGCATCTACTGTTCTGAAGTAAAATCCAGTTATCAAAGGGCTCTAGCTAGCTATGTTTGCAAATGACTGCAAGCTAAGAGCAGTCATTTAATCCTCAAATGACTTAGCCATCCTGCAGGAGAGTTTGCCCAAAATATATAATTGGTGCCAAAATTATGGACTGAAACTAAATGCGAAAAAAGCATTATTGTATCCTTTAGAAAGTTATCTATCACAGGGAACAACCACATGAACAAAATGGCCCTAAGAGTTGACCCAGTTGTTTGGGATTTGGGAACTTATGTGGATATTGACCAAACTTTTGACGAACATGTATCATTGTTGTAAGAAAGTACTTCTATACTGCACAGCTTGTAAACAAAGGTATTGTGTATAGACCTAGGAATGTCATGTCTCCCATTTACTGAGCCCTCATTAGGCCAGTCATTGAATATAATGCCCTATTTGGCATGTATCTGTCTACATGCAACAAATGGAATGCCCACAGGAATAACCTCAGTAAAAGGATATAAAGCAAAAACAGCATGTCCTACATGGATGGACTCAAGGCCTTATAACTATAGCTGTTATCCTGCAAACTGCTAAGAGGTGACCTGTGTCTGGCATACAAGGCATCTTCCAATCCAGTACTGATGGATTTATTGCACATCAATAAGTCAAACAGCATTAGAAATACTCATTCTAGGAATATAAACCACTCCTGCAATATCAACAGAATGGTTTGGAGGAACAGGTATATCTCAAAGAGGATACTGTTGCTCTGGAACAGACTCCCCAGCAAACAGAACATTTACCCCAGGACTGACCCCATAGTATTAATGGACATAGGCAACTCCTAAATTCTTTATCCCATGCATAGGCCCCGTCAAAATATCTGTAGTATGATTCCAGTGATTCTTGTTGGGGTAATATACAATTATCAACCATGGGATGGGTAAGGCTAATCTCTAACTATACAGGATAAGTTAATTAGACAACAAAAAGGAAACTGGGTAGGCTTAAAATGGCCCACAAGGGCAGTTAGCCTAGTACATACCTATGAACCTATGAACTTATTATTAAATGAAGAGGCATCATTTAAAGATGGAATGGGACATGGAATTTATACAAAGTCTCCTCTGATCCTGCTCTAATGGACCTGCTCCACATCTGCAAAACAAATACCATCAGTATTACCTGATCTAGCAACCTAAACCTTGTGTAGGGCAAAAACTGATATTAATGAAACTGTTTAATGAATAGTTAGAAGAAGGAAGGTTGAATAAAAGAAATATGTGAAGATATTATTACATTTATATGGGGAAAAAGGGAGATAAAAGTGATATTAAAATTGAAGACCAAATACATTAAATATAGAAGACTGTGATTGTAACCACATTATTACGTGCTTGAGGCATGGATGCCAGGAAATTCACCTCCAGCGAAGCGTCCATTCGAGAACACATAATAAAGGGTTAAGATCAGAGACCCAACTGTAATTCTTTGTAGTGCATGGAGATTAATCTGCTTCGTGTACTTATTGGTTACAGAAAAAAAGTGCAAGATGTTTCACCAGCTTTGAAAGCCAGTGAAGCCCTTAGTGAGCACTGACAGTGATCAGTGCCTAAACATGAGACCCAATATTAACAACGCTTAGAACATTTCAAATCACCCTAGAGTAGTGCTCAAGTAAGTTGTCATTTTCAAGATACTAGAGCATAATCATGGCATTCCATTTACTACAATCCTGGTTATAAGATATTTATGAAAATTATTCAGAAGAGTTTTGAAGTAATAATACACGAGGTAGTCTCCGATGGTATAAATGGTATTAAATGTAAGGATAATCAAGAATTATTGATTATGAGAGAGCTTGTTGATAATATTTTACACAGAGGGAAAAAGTAAGAATTATTTTTGGAAATTTAGACAACGCTTTTGATAACACTGAATATGAGAGGATTTGGATTATTTTAGTTCAGCATGGGATGGAAGATAGGATTTAAAATATTTTAATGTCAGCATATTTTAGCACAGAAGTTTCAATATTAGTTAATGGATAAGCTTCTTCTACCATTTCGTTTAATAAAGGACTACATCAGGATTGTCCTATGAGCAGTAAATTATTTTCTTTAGTAATCAGTGCAATTGCTGGTAAGATGCAAAGGAAGATAAAACATGGTCTTCAAGGTAGACGTATGTATACATATGTATTTGCATTCCTTGTTTTATGTCATATGAAAATGATTTAATTATTACAGCAGATAATATAAATTGGATGAAGGAAGTGTTTATTTGTCTGATAAAGTTTGTTAAAGTATATAGGTTTAAGTTTAAATGCAGAGAAAAGAAAGGGGTTTGGGGATATTCTATTTATAGTAGTATATTTTTAAAAAGAATAGATAAGTTTATTGAGACATTCTTTTGGAAAATTAAGTATTTATGCAAAAAGTGGGAGAATATATTAATCTCAATAAAAAGCATGTTTGCATTCTGGAAAACATTTAGAATGTCTTTTAAGAAGAAAGTTTATTTATATAATTGCCCTTTTAGGAAAAATTGCATATTTAGCAAGGGTATAAGCTACCTAGGAATAAAGTAAAGGAATCAGTTTTACAATTAATTCATCCCTGGTTTGGCACCTATGTCTCTAATGGACACAGAGGCAACCTGTAAATGGTTCATCTCCCAGGCACATGCTTAACCTTATCAAGGGTATCAGAACTTGTCAGAGATTTGGGATGCATGGTGAGGCTTAAAAAGTCCCTTGTGGTTGTTAGCCTAGTAAACATCTATGAGCCTACATTTATTTATTTATTTAGTAAGGATTTAGATTAAATCTGGTTAAGACAGGGGTCATTTATATGGATGAAAGTGAAGGTGGTTTGGGACTGATTAATCTGGTGGTGTTAGTAGCATCTGTGTAACTGCATTGCATTTTTAAAATTATGGGCAGTGAAGAGAAATGTAAAAAATATTTTCATACCTAAGCATGAGGAACTATGGGTTGGTTTATTACAAAAAAGGTGTAAAAAATAATAAGTAAATGAAAGAATTTAAGAATAACCATTTTATGTCAATTAACTATGAATAATTTTGAAAAGGAAGAAGATGGTATGAAAAGATTATGCAATAATTCTACTATATTAGTACTTGGGACAAATTAGAGACTGACATGGTGAAAGCAATAAAAACACAAAAAATTATTAGAAAATGCAAATATGTGTCAAAACTGCTTATTGAGATTATCTATTGACATACTTCCACTTTAAGGAGATGTGTGTTAGTAAAGAATGGAAAAAAGGCTATGCTTATACTGCAAACAATGATAAACTTCAGGCCATGTGTTCTTAAGTATAAAAGGATTAAGAATATGTGGAAATGATAAATAAAAATATTACGTAAGGACTGGAAGTTGGGAGAATTAGCTATATCAATGATTCTAAATTTTTATTATAAAGAAAAAATAAGGAAGAAAAATATAACAAATATTTTGGGGGGCTAGTTTGGAAAATTTGGAACATAATAGTAAATGAAATTTTATTTAATACATATTGAAACTTGACAGAGATACTCAAAAAGATAAAAATGATTGTGATTACAAGAGTGAGGGGAATTTCAGTAATAATACAATGAGAGCTTTTTTTCTTTTTGTTCTTGTTTTTAAGCCTGTAAATATGTGAAATATGTGAAAATATAAATGTGTAGTTAATGAATATTCTTGGTTTGTAAAATAAAGAACCTCTAATCATCAATAAGTGATGTGGGATCTTTTACATTCATTTGAGCTAACACCCACTCGGGCAAATGAGACCTTGGTTCAACATTTCATCAAAACAAAAACACATTCAGGAGTGCAGCACATACCCCATACTGCACTGCAGTCTCACTACTGGAAAAAGATCCCAGCTACCTAGTGGGGGAATGGAATCCACAGATTTCTGCATCACATGCAGGTTTGCTACCTGATGAGTTACTGAGACTATTAATTTCTCGCCCAATACATACAATAACTTTCACTGTCTCTAAGCAACAATTGTCCTGAGTCAAACTAGTTTTAAATCTATCTCTAATTGAGTATGACACAAACTGTTTTTCTTCAGTTTTGACTTAATGTAAACACTGCTTCAATGAAATGGTCAAATGAACTTTTGAAAAATGTTTTCACTTTAAAATAAATTTAGTAATATCTTCTTAAAATGCTAGGGGTTATATCTGTTTCACTTTCTTTCCACTAGCTATGCATCAGTCAAATGGCCATCATGCAGCAACAGTACATAGTCCTGTCACTTGAGTACCATGGCAGGTTATGCCTGAAATCTATTAAATTTTCTATGCATTTTTTTCTTGTAATTGTTATAAAAACAGAGATCCCTTAAACTGGATTTACTTTCTCAGTTATATCAGTATTATGATACCTGCTTATAAAATATACTGACCCAGTTTTCAACCCATTTAGTGATAGTTTTGACAGTCGCTAATGTCACATGTGCTATAGACAGGAACGTGTGATTGCCTGTGCAACAGTAGTCAGGTGATGCCAGTAATACTTCCTAATAATTAGGAATTACAATTACTTAGATTCAGGAGATTGCATTTGTGGTGAGGTGACGGTATAACATCAGTGATTTTAATTACTATCAGACCAGTTACAAACTGTAACAGACCTCGGTCTGTCATACCGGTTATCATAGGGATCTTATGTTTATTCATTCCGGTTATCATAGGGATCTTATGTTTATTTATCCATCCCTTTCTCCCTTTGTTTCATTACACATTACAGTAAAATACTGTGATGGCAGTGAACTTTCTAAATTTGCAAAGCAGTAAGAAAGTAGAAATTCTGATCTACTCCATGGTGCAGCAATCAGCTGACAGTAGAAACCATACCAGAAGGCACACAATACTAACAGGCTGAAACAAGCAAACAACATCTAAAAGAAGTAGTCAGATAGAGGCAGTGGACCTGCTTAATGTCATAACAGTGGCAATGTGGAACAGGGGCACCTCTCAGTGGTTAATTAATCACCATCTATTATCAAAATGACACAGTAAAACAAAATATATCACTTGGCAGAGAAGAGACTATGTCTTACCATATATCTTTTTACATACATTGGTGGAACCTGTCCATGACTCGTTTACCTAAGCCTGACTATAGGGTTAAATCCAGAAGAATGGTATACAGAAAGTGCGTTATGCGAGTAAACTTATCATAACAGTACATGGCTGACTACTCACTACTGCAGTAGCCTTAGTTATTTGGGTTATATCCTGCAAGGATATAACAGCGGGACAGCTTCCAAAGCTTCAGGGTTCTTTCTATGAGACAAAAAAAAAACCAACACTAGACAGTTAGACTTGAGCTGCTTAAAAACAGGTTTGAGTGCCAAGCACTTCAAAGCTTTCAAGTCAACTGATGGAGGGACGCTGGCCCACAGGAGAACATAGCTAGGAGTCAAAATATATACATATACATATGCACACACCCTGGCATAAAAAAGGATACAGGGAGGTCAAGACTACTGAAGCAGTAATTATCTGAACATCTACTGTTATGCTAAGTTTACTTACACAACTGTACTATGTTCATCTTATTGATCACTGCTGCACTAGCCTTAGCCATATGGGTAGATTACCCTAGCTTACCACATTTGGGTGGTGGAAGAGGAAGCATCCAGAACTCCCTAGAGAATGGTTAAAGCATGATCTAGACCTAGACAGGGAATCAAGCTTTTAGTGCTCTGTAAAAGTATGTATGGAAGACCAGGTTGCATTTTGTAGAATACTTCTAGAATCCAACCTTTTCTAAAAAGCCATAGATGAACCCAAGGCCCTGGTATAGTGGGCCTTGACTCTGCCTGGAATAGTTTAGTTGTGGTGAGTTTAACAAAAGATAATAGCCTTAGACAACCATTTGGAAATAGTATGTTATGACACAGATTTTCCTTTATTCTTACCTTCACAAGAAATGAACAATTGATCCAACGAGCTTATAGATTTACTTCTGTCAAGATAGAACCTGACTGGTTTGTAGACATTTAAAGTATGGAGTATCCTTTCTCCCTCAATTTTGGGTTCAGGAAAGAAACTTGGGAGATAGATAGTTTGGCTTAATGTAAACTTGGATACTACATTAAGCATAAAAGAAGGGTTAGTTCTCAAAGAAACCCTGTCCCTGTGGAAAATAATACAATTGTCTCACCAGTAGAGCTTAGAACTCAGGTACCCTTCTTGCAGAGGTCAGAGCAATCAGTAAAACTGTTTTCCATGTTAAGAACCTCAAGTCAGCCAAGTTAGCTGGCTCAAATGGAGCAAGTGTTAGCTTCTCAATCACAAAATGAAGATTCCAAGGAGGGGCGACCAGTTTTCTTGGAAGCCTTTCATGCAAAACCCCCTTTCCAAAACATTTTTACATAAGAATACATTGAAAGAGGAGGATCCATGGGCAGACATGCTGAAATGGCTGATAAATAAACCTTGACAGAGGTGTAAAAAAAGCCATAGGATAGCAATTCACACAGATATTGTAAAACTAGAGAACAACTAGCCCTGAATTGGTGCTGATTATGTTGTTAACACCAACTAGGAAACCTTTTCCATTTGCTAATATACAATTTTCTAGTAGCAAGCTTTCTTGCCTCCATGAATATCTGCTGCATGTCCTCAGTTAATAGCTGCATAAAAGAAATTTAGACCCTATCATCCAGACAGTCAATTGAAGTTGATTAGAGTCAGGGTATATCAAGCGCACATGTTCTTGTTTAAGTAGATCCAGTCTGTGAGGATGCTTGTGGTAATTGCCAATGGCTATTTCCAAAAGAGGTGAGAAACAAAGTTGCCTGGGCCAGAAAGAAGTCATCACAATGATCTTGCTGGATTACTTCTGAATCTATTGAAGTACCCCGGGAATTAGTGGAAAGGGTGGAAAAGCATATAGAAACACTCCTGTCCAAGGAAAAGAAAAGGCATCTGTATTCCACGCCATCTTGTTTGGAGTCCTGGAGCAGAATCTTGCCAGTTTATTATTCAGAGATGAGGCAAAGAGGTCTACGTGAGGAACTCCCCACAGATGGATCAAATCTTGAAAGGCCCCCTATCTAGTTTCCATTTTTGAGGGCCTGCCCTTGCCCTGTTCTGCTTCTCTGCCACACAGTTTTGCTCTGGCAGAATGTAAGATTCCTGCAGACTAAGACTATGATGTGAAGCTATATCCCAAGCTTACATAGCTAGTCTTTGGAGGGGCATGACCTGTCCCCCCCCCTTACTTGTTGAGGTATCCACATGACTGTGGTATTGTCTTTAACAACTTGAAGAGGTCCTAGGGATCAAAGATGATTCAGAGAGTTAAGTGTATTAATCAGGGCAAGCATCACCTTTATATTTATTGCTTGCATCTATCCTTGGTGTCCCCACATCTTGCACTTTTCTCTCTCCTGAATCTGCTCCCCCCAGTCAAAGGCTGAGGCATCTGTGATGACTGACTGCTTCTGAATAGTTTGGGAGAAGGGTAGACCTAGATTAAGGGAAATGTGTCGCCTCCACTAAGTGATTTCTCTTCTGACAAACCCCAACACTGGGACCTGAAAAGACAAGGGGTGTAGGTGCTGGCACCAGAGAGATTTCACATACCACTGTATCTTTCTCATATGGAGTCTTGCCAGGGATATCATGAGAATCATAGAAGTTATGAGATCCAAAATCCTTAAGTATTCCCGCATAGTGACCCAAGTCTGAATGGAAAGCCCTAGAAACAGATTTAGATATAGACCTTTTTTTTTTTTTGATGAGGCAGAAACGTTCTTTGAACTCTGTTGTCTAGTTGACATAACAGAAACACAATCCCATGAAAAGGAATAAAGAAAAACTTTTGAATGTTATCCTGGAATCCCAGCTTGTATAACACATCTCTCACACAAGAGATAGATTCCTGACATTTTGAAAAAGACTCTGCAAAGATAAGCAAGTCATCTAAATATGGAAAATGTGGATACCCTGTAGTCTGCAATGAGCAATAACTGGAGCTAGACACTTTGTGAATACACTTGGTCCAGTGGATATTCCAAAGGGTAAGGCAGAGAATTGATAATGTGATACAGACAAACAAAACCTTAAGAAATGTCTAAAGTCTGGATGTATAGGAATGTGACAAGCATCTTTTAACTCTAGTGTTACCAGGAAACCTGAATGAGGAAGAAGAGGTAGCAGGTTGTGAAGTGACATAATTTTGAATTTGGGCACTATCACAAACAAGTTTAGGAAAGAAGGATCCAGAACTGGTCTCCACAAGCATTTAGCACTAAAATATCCTTGAATAAAACATTTTTTCCTGCCTGGGAAGGGTGAACATATTCTATCACTCCCTGGGACAGCACATAATGAAGTTTAGATAGAAACAAAAGAGTCTGGTCTGGAGGATGAGGAATTACTTCCTGGAAAGAAGGAATCTCCTACAACTGCCATCTGTAACCTTGATAAATGATCTTCAGAACCCATTTGTCTAAACTATCTGTTGTCAAAGAGAAAAATGAATATTCAGACTTTCTGCAACAACAAAAGGGGGCTGTCAGGGTGGCGGGGGACAAAGTCTCTTAAATACTCCTAACTTATTGGATTGTCCTTGGATCTGGGGGTTTCCAGAATTCTTCTTGGAACCCTCTGCCCTAACTTCTTAAAAGATCTGTTTACCTGTATTTTTTGATACTGTTTATTTTGTTTCTTACCCTTGCATGGGGAGTCAGAAAATCCCTTGGAAACTTTGGAAAAGGAGGTCTAAAAAATCTTAGAAATTCACTGTTATCAACTTACACCTTTCATCACACTGTCTGATCACCTCTACAGCAGAGTCCAAAAACTAAATCTCAGTCCAAAGGAGAATTTAAAATATCATGGGAGATTCTGAGAACACAGCCATGCAAACATCCTCAAAACAGTACCAGTGGTCATAGCCCTTAAGTCATAAACACACCAAAAACACTTGTTTTTAAAAAACTTGATAGATATTTAATTGTATTGCATAAAAATCATGAACAGTCCAAGAACACTTGTTGAAGCAGTCTCTTTTTAAACATTTGATTGGTCTTACCAACATAAAACGACATGCAGTTTTTACAAGTAGCCAGGTAGACTACATTTTGCGAAGTACAAGTGGCTTTACAATTAAAAATGAAGTCTTTATCCATACTTGGATGCTTAAAGATATTGCTGTTATCAATATATTCACAGGCTGAACAGTTTCCACATTGAAAAGTACCTTTACGTCCCACTATTTTAGGTTTGGAAAATCCATCTTTCATGCATAAAAGCTGTTTGATGTTTTTCTTATTTTTATAACTGAAATGTGGTTTATCACCTACTGTAGCCCGAAGTTTTACATCTTGTGTCAAAATTGGCCAATACTTATGGGTAATATCTTTAACCTGTCTATTGTCAGTGCTATAGGTAATCATCAATCGCATAGGAAATGTTCTTGTTTCTTCTTAACCAAGGTTGTTTCAGGCTTCTGTGACCGATCACTTAGAAATCTGTCAACTGCGGGATCTGTATCCTTTTTGGAATAACCACGTGCCTGCAAACATTCTTTCAGGTCAGTCATCTCTTGCTGTATATTGGCTTCTTGTGTGCATCTCTTCGTAATTCTAGTAAGCTCAATTTTCATTATGTTGCCTGTAATATGCCTTGGATGCATACTGTTCTTATGAAGATAATGATTTCTCCAAGTGGACTTTCTGTAAAGTGAGGTCTCCATCACTCCTTCTCTATTAAGTGAGATGCTAACATCCAAGAAGTTCACAAGGTCACATGAGTGTTGACTTGTAAATCTCAAAAATGATGTAGTTTCATTAAGATATTGCATAAATAACAAAAATTGGTTTTCATCTCCTTTCCAAAGCAGGAACAAGTCATCCACAAAATGACCATAAAATTTCACTTGGTCAAACCAAGGATTTGTAACACTTAAAATGTATTTCTTCTCCCAGTCTAACAAAACTATGTTCGCATAACTATTAGCGCAGGGGGTGCCCATAGCAACTCCCCAGCGCTGCCAGTAAATTGATGGTCCATAAAGGAAAAAGTTTGTATCAAGAACCATTTCTAAAAGGGAGCAAATGAGGTTAGCATTGTACTTATGAGTGCCTTCCTCCCCAATTACTTTCCTGACAGCTTCAATTCCATACTCATTAGGTATTGAGGTGAATAAACTTGTAACATCCATCATAGTCAACAATAAGTCAGCTTTGTCAGTCAGCGAGTCCATGGTAACTTTCAGTTTCATCAAAAAGTCATCTGTGTCCCTCAGGACGTTAAAAATGTTAAGTAGAATTTCTTTCAATTCTTTCTCCACAAACATAGACATAAATTCCGTGATCCACCCTTGCCCAGCCGCAATAGGGTGTAAAGGTGGTTCCATTAGGTTTTTATGTATCTTGGGAAGTCCACTGATAGACGGAATGGTAGGATGGACAACATTAAAGTAGTTATATTGGTCAATACTTATACTGCCATCTATCAGCATACTATAAAGTTGATCTTGGATCTTTTTTATATACACTTCTAGTTTACGAGAGTTAACTTCCAAGTACATTGTTGTATCACTCAACAAATCTTGTATTTTATTTTTGTACCATTCAGATGAAAGGATGACAATAGTTCCCCCTTTGTCAGCAGGTTTTAATACTATATCCTCATTATGCTGTAGATTGAACAAAGCTTGTCTTTCCTGTGATGTTATATTATGAAAGTTTTTGGTGTCCTTCCCTATTCTTAACTGCTCAACTTCATCATTACACATTCGAGTAAATAGATCTACTGCTGGATGGTTCATAGGTACAAATACACTAGGTTTCCTAAGTGTTTTATTCTCCATTTGATTGTTTCCATAGATGTTCTTTAAAGTCACTGAGCGGCTCACCAGTACCGAAGGGTTTGTGTGAACAGTTTCAGGGCCTCACGCTCACTATTAAAGTTTTACAATGACAGAAGGCTTCAAGTAATTACTGGCTGCACTCATTTTTGAAAGTGTTCTTGGACTGTTCATGATTTTTATGCTCTACAATTAAATATCTATCAAGTTTTTTAAAAACAAGTGTTTTTGGAGTTGTTTCCCTAGCAGGAATTTGCAAACAGTACATTTTGTTTAGCTGTGGAGTAGCGGCTGGATTCAACTACTACGTATTTTTCTTTTGCTTGTCACTACTTAAATAGTGAGTTATACATTTTTCTCGTTATCATAAGTAGTAGAATTGGAATTAATTAGGGGTTTAGCAGCAGAAGGATTATCGAAAACTTTATCTCCTGAATCAGGGAATTTGGGAAGAGTGCATAAAAACTTAAAAGACTGAGGAACTTTATAAATCCTATTTGCATTTTTAGGGGCAGCCTGTTAACTGCCAGGAAAATTGCTGGCAGTAACACACACATTCCTGAAATCTGACAAAAGTGGAGGAATGGGTGCAAGTTTTGGAAATTTATTCTGTAACAGTTTGTGGTATTTTTCATAAGGTCTAAGAAACCTCATTGGTTCCCATCGAAGACACTGGCAAATTCTAGAAATAGCCCTAGAGAGAGAGAGAGCCCCCGCAGTGAAAGTTAGAAACTGAGCTCTCTTCTGAGTCTGAATCAGAAATATGGGGAGAAAAAATAGTGTCACTTCCTTCATCCTCCTGTCTAGATTCAGAATCTTAAATCTCTTCTGAAAATGAGGTATCCATCTTTCTTTTACCAGAAACTATTTCACAAGAAGGACTGATAGTCTGAATTAAGTAATGAGCCACACCCAGTGAATTACACCTGTCTAAGGAAATTTGAGTAGGAGTAGATAGATGTTTAGTTTTCTGTTTTGTTTTGGCAGGAAAAATGGGACCAGCAGTGTTAGTAATGGCAACAGCAGCTTCCACAGGGATGGACACAGCATTCTGACAAAACAGAGAAGCTTTCCCTGTTCCCACTCCCAGGACCAACAAGAGTGGCTGTCCCTTCTCCACTGAGAGGACCCTAACATCCACAGAGGATGTCACTAACCTTTGGTCCATAGTGGCTGTAGTACTACACCAGAGGAATGTGCGGTAAAAGATGAGTGGTCTGAGGTATAACTAATGGCCACAACAAAGTCACCCACTTGTGTCTGAGGCAAATTGCTAGCCTGCTGTGATGCCAGTGGCTGTCTGTTTAACTATTTCTTTTTGTGGCTAGAAGAAGGACTGACCAACATATTCTTACATGGTCAAGCTGAAAATGGTGTTTTCTCACAGGGAAAACAAACAACAAATATCAGTAAAAACAAAAAGTCTTTAAAAGTAATTTTTCACAGACAGACTGAGTTAAAAGCACTTTAAAACACTTTGCCAACCCCACAAAGTAAAATAAATAGACTTTATCCACAGAGAAAATAGTTTTCAGTTACTTTAACAACTTTTAAACTGACAAGAAAGAAGATCGCTCCCTTTTAAAAGTACAGTATAATCTTGGGACAGTCTATTAAAACACAAAATCCTAGCTTTAAAATACAAAGAGAACTTATCTGACCAGCAAAGTAACAGCACAAGCCAACCGCCGATCCTCGAAAGCTTCAAAGTAGCATATTCGTCAATGGCAGTAAACTTCTATAGGACTTGTCACCCAAACGTGTCCTTTAGTCAGCTCAGCTCAAAGACAGCTTGGGCACATGGAAATTTCCCTGAAGCTTTGGAAGCTGGCAGGCTGTTATATCTGTGGCAGGATATAACCCATACTGCTAAGGCTACTGCACCAGTAATCAATATGATATACATCACTCATTCTTCAAGAAATGGCTAAGACTTTGTCACTGGCCCACCTTCATATGTTCATAGGTAAGTACTAGGCTAGCTGCCCTTCTGGGCTATTTTAAGCCTAGCCAGTTTCCCAACAGTGAGAACTTTACTTTGTGTCTGAAACCCTGCACCTTGTGTGTGTAAGTTGGATTAAAAGTTTCCAGATTTTTAGATCGTCTTCTCCAGATCTAGATTTTGTTCCATAGTTTGGTGATTTTGACTGTAACATATGAATTCCTTGTATTAAGTCTTCCAACTTCAGACAAACATTTTCATATTATAATGCCTAAAAGCCTTTGGAGAGTTAAAGACTTCTGTGTTGAACATTAGCTCTAAAACAGGGTCATTAAATACATCATATGCCAGTATGAATTTATTCTGAATGTACCTGGAACAGAAAGAAAACAGTTTTAAATATTTAAATAAAAAACAGTAATGTCCGTAGAGCAAAACAATGGAGAGAATATCAATAATTCCAAGGTATACTCTGTCCAATGCAGCAATAAATCCCAAAGCTTCTGTAGAATAAAAATCAGGTTTATTCGAATAGAACGTGGTGAGCGCTTTCGCTGGAATAGCTTCTTCAGACCAAATTCTTCTTGCTGTCCGTTGTAGAGCATTTACTCCGTTTGATTCTTGTTTTAGTTTTAAATATTTAAATCTAGCCCCATAATGTAAGTGACTTAATGACAGAATTCTGTTAATATATTTCCTCAGTATACCCTCTAAATTTTTTTAATTAGGTTTTAGTGTAAATGCAAAAATATGTTATTATACTCAATAATGGTCTGATGTAAGTTATAGACATCATAACCAAACATTTCTTGTCTCTAGTCGAAAGATTTCTTAATAAATAACTCATATATTTAATTGCTTTAGTACTGATATCCCTGACATGATGGTTAAAAGATAAATAAGATGCAATAGTGATGCAAAAATGTTTATTTTCCTTGGTCTCTTCCAGTAATAGGCCTGTCAAATAAACTGGAAACTTTTGAATTTTATTTGAGAAATAACATACCTTTGCATGCATTCAGTCTAAATTTTAGCCCACTATTATGTGCTCACTTAGAAATCAGATGCAAATGTACATTAAGATCATTAGCACCAGATTTATTTTGTATTATAAAGCCAATTTTACAGTCTCAGTGCATTTTTTGGAGCTCAAATTTGGGGTTCCTTGGAATACTAGAAAAAACACAAACAGCACTGGGCCTAAAACCAGTCCTTGGAGAACACCAGATGTTGCAAGAAACTCTGAATGAACATTACATATCTTAACACAATGCAGTCAGCTAACCAATTCATGATCCAGCTAACAATATAACAATTAATGATAGATTCCAGTAAGTGTTTGTGAATGGAATGGAGTGGCAGGTAGTCAAAAGATCTGACAAGGTCCAAAAAGATCATGACTGGAGACAAACCAATTTCAGAAGCCATTGTTATTTGATCATAAAAGCATACTTACTTACTTATAGTAGATGCTTGCTTTATGAAACCATGTTGATCAATATCCTTGTTAATCTGAAGCCTGAGTTATGTATCAGTTTTAGAAGACATCTGTTTATTTGCATATTACTGCTAATGATATACCCTTAGACATCCATATCTGACAAAGCCTTTTAAATGATAATAAGTCAAGTTCCACAATTCAGTAATATCAATAATCTGAAAACTGTCTTTAGCTATTATGCCAGTAAGTTCATCAAATTTGTTCTATCGAATAGTCTGCCACTTTTATCTGGTTTGGTGTTTTGCTGTATAAAAAACATTATCCTTTTCCATAATTTTACTTGCCATGTAAGCAGCACCCACCCCTAACAAACCTTTTCCAGTCATAAATACATTCTTCCTAGTAAGTAATAAGCTTGATGTTATAGATGAGGTTCACTGTCTTAACCAATTGTCTTAACCTATTGTTAAAGTTATGTGTTTTAGTAAATAAGTAATCAGTCCACAAGGCTGATGTTATGATTTCACTAAGGCCAAACTCCACATATAAACCGCGTTATGTAATCAGGAGACCAGTCCGTCTTCTTATAGCCTTTCGGTTTAAGCGGACCTGATTGCTTTCTGAGTCACTATTAACTGAATTGAAATGATCTTGAGCAACAACAATAATACTAGGTAAAAAAGTCAGTTTATCATTACTTGTGACCTGTCTATTTATACTAGTTTCATCCGTACTTTTCCGTTAACTGGGCAACAGCTTTTTCGGGGCTGGTTTTAATGTTGTCTTCCTTGTCAGACAGCTATTCATTATCTGACATGTCAGTAATGCTGGTTTCACATTCCTTCTGTGAGGTTTTTCTTTTGCCTTTCTTCTCTGACCATTTGCTGCTAATGAAAAAGAACCGATGAAACTCATAAAGGGATGCAACACTTGACGGAAAATGGCTGAACATTAAAAGAAATGTAAAACTTATTTCTGCGTGCCTTACTCTTTTTGTTTATTTCTCTGTCTTTTTGAGGAGTTCCATAGAAAACAGAAAATGAAGCCTTCAGTTCTTTTCTGTTAGTAGAATGAATGCAAGCTCGACTGTTTGCCAGGGAGCGCTTTGTTAGCATTACAAATGCTGAAAAAAAAAAGTCACACCCTGACATACACTTACTACAGTCAATTAACTGGAGCTGTTTTAGGGATCCTGATTTCTTTTCAAACATGCTGCTGTGCTGTTTGTAATGGTTGAATTTCTGTCTTTACACACTCGCATATGTATATGGCTGTTTATATATTTCATTCATATATAATTAAAATCAGATGTAAAGGATGCGCTCTCACGTTACTGCACTATCCCCTGAAAACAATTTTCAGGTTTACAGAATTAAGTTAGTCATATTGGTGTTTTATGTAAAGGAACACCATTGAAAAGTCTCACAAAGATAAACATTTATGCTTCATTTGATTTTGGACTGAAAACTTTGGTACTTTGCCATTAAGGCAAATGAGGACCAGGGCCTTTGAAAAATAGGGACATGTGGTAAGAATGTGAAGTAAAAATGGGGACACACTCCTTTTTGGAAAGATAGGAACCAATGTTAAAAATGTGAACATGTCATCAGGACAACATTTGTGTTCTGTCTGTGTGTACATTTCGCAGCAACATTTATGTTTGGCGACAACTGCTGCCCCGTTAACAGAAAAGTACCTCTTCATCTTTATCCAGACTACTATTATTGTAGCCACAATCTGCTGAACTGAAATCTTCTGTGGGTAAATCAGTATATACAGTGTCTTTGTTTTTATTCAATACAGAAGAAGATACATTACACTTATTTTTGCTGGTTTGCACTTGAAACATTTTCTTTCTTTTTCTAGGCTTTCATTTTCTAGTCCAAAATGGGATGTAGTAGACAGTTCTAAGGAATGGTTCAGTTTAACAGTTTAACATCTTAAGACAGTTCTTTATGGAGCGAATAATCTTCACCTAACCCACCTGTTATGTACTCGGAGAGAGAGAGGAAGATGCTTTGCTAAAATGGCAAGAACAAAAATTTGTGTCACTGGCAATCTTACATTTCACAATGTTAGGTAGCGCATACAACATTGTACAATAGAGGCAGAGGCCATCTAGAGTATTATTAAAGCATGCACCACAGTTCTTACTAAAAACTAATACATATTTGAATGTAGGTCTTCAAAGATATAAGAATTTGAAGACTCCATTGGTGCTCAGGAATGGACTCCACATCCATACAAGACAAAGCTCATCCCTGCCCCTATACGACCACAACTTGGATCTATTACTAGGAAACAGAAAATTTACCCCACGATTGCTCCTGTACTATTTTGCATGGAGGCACCTTCTAAATGCTTTATCGCATGCATGTGTTCCCTCACATTATCTATGGTATGATCCCAATTATTCTCACTATGGGTAGTATATAATTATTAACCATGGCATGGGTAAGACCAGTCTAACACCAAATGTGATTCATGCACCAAAAGGAAAACTGACTAGGCTTAATATAGCATGTAAGGGCAGCTAGCTTAGTGTTTCCTATGGACCTATAAATAAATAAATAAAATGCTTTATAAATAGACCCATAAATGACAAGATAGATAAGTGGGTGACAGAGGTAAAGTCAAAGAATATTAAGGTGACCAGTGCAGTCCCACACAGCTCAATGCTGGGAACACTTTTGTTTGATATTACATTTTCTGACTTGCAGACTAAAACTCTAGACCTATGGCTAACTAAGTTTGCAGATAACTATAAACTCTGAGTCATTGTCAAATCCCCCTCTGAATAAAGAAGCCCTCCATCAGAAACTTACACTTAAAATGCCTAGTGTATTGAAAATGGGATTACATTTCATGATAAAAATGCAGTATTGTCACATTCGGCAAGATAAACCATCCCACCAGCATAAAGCACTGTCAATACCCCCGCTTCATAATGAAAGTGTAGTTAATGAAATGGGAACCTGGGTTGATAAATTCCTCTCTTTCCTTTGTTCACAATGTAGCAAAGATTGTTAGGGAATCATTCTACTTGACAGCTGATTGCCATGCAACTTCATTGAGATATGAAGATATTATTTTCCTCTTGTGTTCAGCATAGATCAGACCCCTTATAGAATGTAATGCTTCCTTTGGGATGTACCAGATCAGACATATTAAACAGTTGGAAAGACCCCAGAGGTACCTAAAAGAAAGATGGCCAAATGCGTAAAATTCCTAGGCTACCAGGAAAGACTAGAATCAGTGTCTCTCTTTTCTGTGTTTTATAAGTGCCTCAGAGGAGACAAATGCCTCAACTTCTGAGCAAAAAGGGGCCCAATAAGCTATGATCTGTTATACCTTCACAATTTAAAAACTCCCAAAAATGCCACAACAAGGAAACTAAACCTGCTTCAGCAGATCAATAAAGCAAGGTGGAGAGACAGATTCATGACTCAGTGTCTACCTTATATCAGGAATAGACTCTTCCTGCAGATTAAGCATTGTTGTAACTACCTTCTCTCATATAGGACCTATGTAATTGGATGGATATTCATAAATTTATCCCACACTTGCCTGTTCTTTGATAGCAACAATGCAGTCAATGGTGGGAACTGGCAAGGCATAATGGTTAAATAATTCCAAACTAATATTATTATTAAATTGCATGTCATAAACATGTAAATTAACGTCAGTAATATGTTTCTTTACATCCAGAAAACTAATTTTTTTAAAGGACAAAGTATCCATTACTAGCTTATCCATTGATGAATTGTAGCAAGCTCTATCCATAATCACAATACTTCCACCCTTATCTGCCTGCTTAATGATGATTTCACTATTCCTTTTGAGATTCTGCAAGGCAAGATGTTGCTCATAGGTTAAATTATAAGTAAATTTTCTATCACAGACATTAAACTGTTGCCTAAAATCAGCTTCACAGGCATTGCAAAAGGCAGTAGTAATAGGTGTATTCACAGGTATAAAAACACTACGTTTTCTAGGAATGTTATTAGGAGCAGTACTAACATTAAACAAAATTTTTAAATTTAAATTTCTCACAAACATTTTCAAGTCGGTAATAATATCAACTAAATCTAAATTAGTCATAGGTATGAAACTCAGTCCTTTTGAAAGAAGGGACACATGAGAATCACTCAAAACAAAGGATGAGAGGTTAAGAATACCTCTCACTACTTGCGGGCATTCTTGCCCTGTCTCAACGGACTGTCGTACTTGCGTTTCATTGAGGAAGTCTCTTGCTTCATCGATAATGGTTCCCTCTTGTTTAAAGAGTCCTGCACACGTTCCGGTTTCTCTAACTGAAACCGCTTCTCTGTGAAGTTTAAAGTCGACTGATGCGTTTTTTTACTAGCATAATGGTTTCAAGATTCATTAGCCTTGAACATACAAAGATTCCATGATTATCTTATGTATATATACATATGTAAGTATGTGTCCGTGTATGTATTTATTTATTTACCAATCCAAATGCCGTTACTTTTTCATTCAGTAACTCCTCACTGGTTCCTTTCCCTTAGTTTTCACTTACTGTTACAAGGAGCCAAACATTTCGAAAAATTTTCCCCTAATACACCACAGCTTCATTTTGCAGCTTTCTACTAATGTTAACATCTCTCCTGATCCTATGTCTATAAAGAATAAAAAGTTTCCTGCTACTTATCAAAAAATAATTAAATCAAAGTAAACTTAAAATCATTCACAATCAATGTTATTATTTATTTGTTTTCTAAGTTATATCACTCTAGCTTTGTAAATATATGCACCGGTAATGAGAGGATCCTGGGTAATGTGCACAAGCCTTATGAAGCCTGTTAGCAATGCAGTGTAAGATGCAGGCTTGGAAAGTAATGTAAGCATTCCTTTGCAACTATTTGCTTTAATCCTAGTTTTTAGAGGCATACTTGTCAAAATACAGTTTCACTAACGGACATCATTGGCTTTTACAAAATGCTTTCTTCTTGTACTGAGTCGCGATCTCTGTTCTGTCACGAAATGCCGGGTTAGCAGTAAATGTTTTCTGAGTTGTGTGTACAGTCAAAAAGATATAAAAGGTGAAAATGAGGTCATACATAATCAAAAAGTTGAAAAACAAAGGAAGAAAAGAAAGAGAAAGAATAGTAATTGTCTTTCGGCTTTTCCCAGTTAGGGGTCGCCACAGGGGAACTCTGGTCCGCTAATGATTGGCAGTGGATTTTTACGGTGCCGAGTTGCCAGCCCGACGCCCAACCTTCAAAGAAGGCACACCCATTCACGCACGCACCTACTTGAATGTCTTTAAACATTGTTAATTTCAATGAAAATTACTATAGCATATAGATTTCCCCAAAAAGCCCCAAACAATATCAATAGAGCTGTCTACAGACACCCAATCAACTATACAATAATGTCCAAAATAGGATTAATGCATCAGGAAAATCCAAGCAATTACACACGACTATTTAACAAATACAAAAAAACAGCAACATGAATCTTAGCGTGATTAAACATGTAGTCTTCAACAATGCAGTTGAACAAATAGTGACAGATTCAAGATGACAATTAATGTCCTGAGATCTTAATATATAAAATTATCCAGATACAAAAGAAATACAAAAACCATAAGTGAGGAGATTTTATTGCCCTGCTTCATAAATAAAAGCAGGTTTATTGAAATTGTTTTGGGCTTTTTTGGGAAATTTATATGCTATAGTAATTTTCATTGTATTCACGTGACAATAAGACATTATTACTAAAATTTCTTAGTAGATGATTGCATTGACATTTTGTGAATATATATTAATAATTGGCTGCTGGCTCAATTTATGACCATGGACCTGATGACTATACTTCAAGGATTGTCTGAGGACAAGGATGACCTCAAGGTGTTTGGAAAAGGTTCTAATATTTCATTATTGCAGGGGGCTAATGAAAACAATGAAAACAATCCAGAAAGGATATGCATTCAGGTGTTTTTCTGTCTTACTAAATCGATGAAATCACTACGCACTAATGTGTGGCATTTAAAGTTGTTTGAAGCATACAAATCTAAAGGAATTACACCTAGGGGGTTACATATTCGTACACAACCTTTAGTTAGTCATGTGGATAATACCTTATTACAGGAATGGGCTACTGCTCAGCAGAATGCTTCTATTGTGTGGAAATATTAATATGTAACTATGAGCGTATGGTAGCTCAGAATATAGCTGAGTTTCCAAAATTTGTGATGAAATCAAACCTTTTGAAAGTCAATCATTTTATGCTACATTTTTTTCAAAAGCTCAAAAAAGATCTTATTGTAACTGAAAAACAAAAACAACTAAAGGAATGGAAAATCTGAACATTCCAAAGAGATATAAGGGATTATACTCAGGCAAAGCCTTTTGGACACCAGAAAAATGTAAAGTTTGCTAACCAGGAGCTTACATATCAATCTAACAAAAGAAAGAGGAAGAAATCTGTTTTGAAGAAAGCAAATAATATCAGTGATACATCAGGTGAGGAGTCTTCCTCAATCATTGATACCGAATGTGAACACAGACAGGAATCCCCAGCCACAAAAAAACTTAGTTTGGGAAACCCTTTAGGGTGAGGAGATGAAGAGGCGGTAGAAAACATAAACCAAGCATCCCCCTTAGACACACTGTTACAGCTGCTTATACCACAGTAGATGATTGTTGTAATATTCATAAGATCTCTTCTGCTGAGTTGTCTGATGTGGAAATACAACGATTAAATAAGGGACTAAATTTTGTGCCTAGTTTTTTGTGCCTGAGGATGTGTTTGCCAATTATGTGATTTTATTCTGTTGTTTGCTCAGTTTAAGGTTATATTTTGGTGATGATTCTTCTTCTGAGTCATCTGATGAATTCCGATTTCTTAAGTCTAAATTTATGCCCCCTATGAACAAGCAAGTGGCTGCTTTCCAGCAGTGTGTTCTCAAATATCTACATTTTATGGAACCAGGTATGTCAGTTTTTAGAAATAAGTTAATATTCCTCAGACTTTCAAGTATTAACTAATCTTCAAAACAATACCATTTTGGTTATCATTTCTGCTGACAAGGGTGGGGCTATTGTTGTCGTGGGCTGGTCCATCTATTTGGATGAGGCCATTAGCCAATTGTCAGATTGTAGATTCTATATAAAAATGCCCATAGATCCTATATATAAATTCAAGAAAGAAACAGACTCATTCCTTCAGCTGGCACTCGATAAGGGTATTCTTAGTCAAACTTCTGTGCTTCATTTGACGGTACCTGACCCCCAACATCAATATCTATACCTACTGCCAAAAATACACTAAGACCCCCATAGACCACCAGGTAGGCTCATTATTTCTGGCAATGGGTCTTTTACTGAACCCTTATCTGCCTTTCTTACCAAATATTTGAAACCATTGTTACAGGGAGTCAGAGCCAGGGTCCAAGACACTACTGAATTTTTAATATTATATCTGAGATGCAGCTAGAACCAGGATGGATTATGTGCACATTGGATGAAATGGCCTCCTGTACCAATATACCACACTGGGTGGGCCTGATGGCTTTGGAGTATTGGTCAAATTGGGTTTCATTGTACACTCCTGGGTTCAGTACTTTTCATTTGTGTCTTATGGAACTGGTTCTGACCAAAAATGCTTTCTACTTTAATGGAGAATGTTATTTGTAGGTTAAAGGGACAGCGATGGGTGCATCTTTTGCACCCATCTATGTGGATCATTTTATGGGGTACTTACAGGAACAACTTATATATGATGTTTGTCATAATTTGTTTTTGGATGAGATTGATATCTGGCATAGGTATTTGAATGAATGCTGGATCATGTGGAGGTCTGATATTGCCTATTTACATGAGTCTGTCGAACATTTTAATGACAACAAATGGGGCATACATTTCACTTTACTTTATGATATTAGCAATATTACTTTTCTGGATGTCCAGATTTCACATAATACTGATGGCACCTTGGACAGTAATGTTTTTTGAAAACATTCACAGTTTAATACCCTGTTGCATGCAAGTAGTTTTCATCCAAGACACATTATTCAGAACATTCCTAAGTCACAATTTTTATGTATACATCGTATTTGCTCTTCTGATTGGACTTATGTTCATCAACAGCAGGATTTGGTTAACAGGTTTTGTGAACATGGCTACAAAAGGGAACATATTATCTAAACCAGTCACTGAACTTACAATCAGAATAGGTCATCTCTGCTGAAGTATCAGCACAGGAACCAAGAAGGGAACAAGACCGTTAGACTAATCACTAGTTATGGTGAGAATACTTCTAATTTTATGGATGTCATACACAAATAATGGGATATTTTGCTTATTGATGACAGGTTGTTTGATATAGATGTCTGTTTTCATTTTGTAGGGGTAAAACAGTTAGTGGTTTTCTCAACCACTATAAAAGAAGGAATAAAGTTTGCTCTAATTCTACATATCAAATGACAATAGATGGAGGGTTGCTTGTTGGTTGTAGCCCTTGTGGCCACTGCTCACTTTGTAGATATGTTTTGAAATCGAAACAGTTTACTAGTAAAAACACTCCCAAGGTATACGATATCAAGTTTGTAGACAATTGTAGCTCTGATTGGGTCTTCTATTTAGCTACATGTTCATGTTCTGCCTTCTATGTAGGACAAACTTCTCGCCCACTTAGGATATGCATTTTTGAACATATTAGTGACATGAGGAATAAAAGATTGTCCAATGCCCTTTACAAACATTCAATTAAGCATCCTACAGCACATTTCATGTCTGTCATCATTGATAAAATTGAGAGAGATAGGAAAAACAAAATTGGATGGCATAATATTTTGAACAGGAAGGAAAATTGTTGGATTATTGAGTTAGGTGGCCTATTTGCACCGGGTTTTCATGAGCATTTGTAATCTTCCAATCATTATGGAGCTTTGAGGATGGGTACCTATAAAACGTAACTTTGAGTTGTGGTTGTATATTCACTGATGAAGGCGTATTGACCGAAACCAGTTTGAATATTTTATGTGCTCTTGCATATGGTCATTTTTCAAGTGATTTTTGCACTTGTTAGACTGTGGATATTAAAGTGTTGTGTTCCACTTTACAGTGCTGGCCGGTTTATTCATGCTGCATTTTCGTCTTTATTGGACATTTGCACTTGCCGTACTTGCGAAACTTTTGTTTTGCCTTGATATTGTAGTAAAACAATAACATCAGCCATCAGGAAAATGCTTAAAAAACTGCACAGAAATTCATAATTCTTCAGAAAATTAACTTTAGTACAATACTCTTAACCTTTTAGCTGCTTTCATGAGTAATTGCAGTTCTTAAAAAGTATTCCTGATTTCTGGAATTTGTCCCTGTTTATTTTTGGCTTTGCCTTTGATTCTTGACTTAGAATGTAGAGGGCTGTGATTAATTTGCACAATAACGATTTTAAACATAGGATTGCTTTGCTAGATATCCTTGAATGAGAAACCAGTCATAGCACTGGTACATTCTAAAATCTAACACTTTGCTCCATAAATGCAGTGTATGCTTGTATCCATGAATATACATGTATAGCTTAAAAGTATATGACAAATCATTAAGCCATTTCTCTTTACACAGAATCCTATGCCAATACAACAAGTTGTCACCATTACCTAACTAGTTTTACTAGCAACTCGGAGCTATGTACATTTATATGACACTGCTCGGCCCCAGCTCCCACACTTCTAATATAAACCTTATGATAGTCATGTCTTTGAACCTGCATAATACCCCACCTCTTAACTTCAATATTAAGATTTTCTGCCTACCAAATTCCTTCCCTTACTTCCATTTCTTTTAATTTCTATGGACTAATGACAAGATCTAGTACTTACTTGACAAACCCACTAATGCACCTCTTCAAATGTTTAATGTTCATTATCTACTAAATGGTTAAATATCTCTTAGGCTGCAGTGGTTGCCTTTATTTCACATGAATGTATTACACTTAGCAAAATTATGCATAACTGTTAATGTAAATTACTTAATGTGTGTTCGTGCAATTACTGAAAGTCTGTTTAAAAATGTTTGTAATGTAGTTTCATAGATTCATAGCTGTTTACTAGGCTAATCACCACAAGGGACTTTTTATGCCTAGCCATGCATCCCAAATCTCTGACAAGTTCCTGTACCCTTGATAACTGTAAGTAGGGCTTGGGAGATTAACCATTTACAGTCTGCCTGTAGGTGCCAAACCAGGGATGGATTTCCTGTTCCCCATCCAGTTGTACAAGGTACACTTGAATTGGGTTAGGGAGGAACTCTATTCACATGGAAGGGCAGCCTGTTCCATAGAAGGGGTAGTCTCTGGGATATATACCTGTCTCTCCAGCAGGTCCTATTTATATCACAGGCAATGTTTAAGTCTTTAGAATGGGTAATTCTAGTACTGTTTGATTTACAGATATGCAAGAGGTCCATTAAAGTGGGATCTGACAGTGCCTTGTATGCCAGGCATATATCTCCCCTCAACAGCCTGTAGGAGAAAGAATACAGGAACAGGGCCTTGAGGCAGTCAGCACAGGACATGTTACTTATGCCTTATATATTTTTTTTTAGTGAGGAACCTTCTTGGACATTCCAGTTGTTGGATATGCCTGGTTAGGTACATACCAAAGGGGGCATTATACTCACTGATTGGTGTGATGAATAATGAATACAGTGCAACAATGACTTCCTTGAACCTATATGCCATACATTTGTTTATAAGTTGCACTACTGTAGACATGTGATGGTCAAAGGCTAGATTACTGTCTATGTATCTCCCCAAGTCCCTAACTATTGGGTCAGCCCTTAGGGGTGTGTTGTTAACATGATAGTTACCAGGGGATTGTGACTTTCCAAAGGATACAATCATGCATTTCTTAGTATTTAGTTTTAGTCTATAGCTCTGACACCAGTCATTTGTCTGTGTCAGCCCTTCCTGGAGAACATTGGCATCAGTGGGGGATTCAATGACAGCTCCTAATTTGCAATCATCTGCAAATTTAATCAGCCAGAGGCCACTGACATTGGCCTTGACTTCAGAGAAGTAAATGCCAAAAAGGAGCAGTCCCAGGACCAATCTTTGAGGGACTTCACTTGTGACTGGTCACTGGGTGACATAAGGGTTTGTACCTAACATCTTGATTTTGTCAACAGTGCCAAATGGGGTATTGTGTCAAATGCCTTGGCTAGGTCAAGGTAGGCACTGTGAACCATTTTGCCCTCATCCATTGCTTTGATGACCTTCTAAAAGAAGTCCACTAGGCTGCATAAGCATGATCTGTCTTTGACTAATCCAAAATGGGTTGGGTCCAGTGTTTGGAGGTGTCCTATGTCATTATCGATCATTTCCATGATAATTCTTTCCATAGCTTTGCACAGGAGACTAGAGAGACTTATAATTCCATAGTTTCCAGGGTCTGTAAATGGCCCACCTTTGTGCAGAGGGATGACGGTTGCTGTCCTCCATTCATGAGGTACAAAGCCTATTTGGAGGCTACAGTAAAATAGCAACTGTAAGGGTCCTGATAGTTCATGCCTCATGCTATTTAGAAGGCATTGTGAGATATTTTCTTGGCCCATTGATGCAGTATTCCTAGCACTAAGGACCTGTTTTCTAGTTCCTAGTGATAGCTGGAGGAATTATATTTGACGATTTTTTCCTAAGGCAATGTTGTGGGGAGAGAGGGGTAAAGCTGGAGATGAATTTGTCAGCCAGTAGGTATGCTATATCTTCTGGCTCAGTATAGGTGGCTCTATTTACAATGAGCTCTGCACATAATTGCATATTGCCTTTGAGGTTGCATTCATAGCTAAACAATGCCTTGTGATTGCCCTGGGCCTGGGAGGCCAACTTTACCTCAAATTTGGCTTTGCTAGATTTTATTTGTATTCTGAGTTGTTTGTTTGGTTTGATGAGAGTGCTTTTATCCTGTTATGTGCTGCATCTACTAATTTTTGCCACAATTGTATTCCTTCTGTTATACAGCCTATCGATGGTGTGAATCTACCAATGAGGATTGTTTTTTAAGTTACTTCTGCACTTCTTCCTGGTGGGTACAGCTGCTTCTATGCCGCTATTAACATGCTTGTATAAGGTTTCTGTGAATAGTTCCACATAGGCAGCAGTGTTTTTAGGGTTTATGGGGGCTTGACATTTTGCCAGGTTATCACTTAATAGTAGGAAGTTAGTCTTAGAGTAGTTCCTGAATATTCCAGGGTTAGCTGGGATTCCAAGTTTTATTTTCCCTTCAAAGAAAACCATTTTGTGGCCTGACATTGCCAGAAAACACATTACACTAGGGGGTGTACAGCACTCTCCCGTATTAGTGATGACTAGATCCAGTATGGTTGCACCCCTGGTTAGTGTATTAACAATCTGGTCCAGGGAGTTTGTGTTTACAAAATCCAGAATCTCTGTGTTTGTATAGTTGGTGTCATATATGATTCCCAGTTAATAGTGGATTAATTAAAGTCACCCATGAATATGGCATTGGGTTGAATGGTAAGTGTTTCCAATAAGTTTAAATATATGTTAAGGGTTTTCTGGGTCATAGAGGGGGACATATAGCTTGCAAGGAAGTGGGATTGGATTTTGCCTATGGTGATTTGAATGTAGAGAAGCTCAAGTGCATTGTCCTGTTTTACCACCCTTGAGGTATATTTATTTTTGATGTAAATTAAAACACCTCTACCTTTAGTCTGTCTGTGTAGTAGCTGGTGTAAATGTATGGAAGGCATTATAACCTTGCAGTGGTGCTGTGCTCTCCATGGCTTTAAACCATGTCTCAGTGACCACCCAGATGTCAGCATTCTCTAGAGTGAAGGGAGCTTCTAGGGAGTGGAGTTTTTTGTTTAGTCTCCTAGTATTGAGATGTAATACCTTTAGATTTTCTTGGTTTTGATTCTTGGTAGCACTTTCAGGTTGGCATTGCCTACAAAAGGCACTATGGGGGAGGACAATGTTTTAGCTAAAATTCAAAAGCCTAGAGGGGAGAGGTGCAAACCATCCCTGATAAAGCAGTGTGGTCTGTTGACCATCTCCTTTCATGCTGAGAAATACTGCACCCCCTTAGAATGACACCAAAAACTAAACAAATATTAAAGTCAGTCATCTTTTGTTCATATTGTGGCATCATCCTTGCAAGGGTGGCCACAGTGGTGCAGCAGTTAGCATTGCTGCCTCACAGCAAGAGGTTCTCCAGTTTGATCCTCGGCTGGGGTCCTTCTGTGCGGAGTCTGCATGTCCTCCCTGTGGTCGCATGTTTTTTCTCCAGGTGCTCCGGTTTCCTCCCACATCCCAAAGGCATGCTGTAGGTGGATTGGACACTCTAAATTGACCCTAGGCATGAGTGCGTGCATGTGTGTGCCTTCTGTGGAAGGTTGAGTGCCGGGCTGGCAACTCGACACCGTAAAACTCCACTGCCAATCATGAGCGGACAGGTGATCCGCTGTGGAGCCCCTAACTGGGAAAAGCCGAAAGAAGAAGAAGAAGTGGCATCATTCTTGCAGAAGGTAAAATGCTGCTCAATGCTAAAATCATACTAGCCTGGAAAACATATTCTGAGAGCTCCATGATGTCTCTCTTCATATAGTCTAGGGAGGTACATCACAGGCCATTTACACCCACATGGGTTATGACTGTGTCATACAAGTACATGTGATGCAATGACCTGAGTGCATGGGTAATGTGGCAGATCATGTCCCTGATAAGCAACTTACTTAGCCTGGTGAGAGGGACATCAGTGTGTCTCACAATGGAGTCCCCAATGACCAGAATGTTGGATTATGTGGTGGCTTGTCTTATGGGCTTAGAAGCAGAGGCTCCAAGAGATGTAGCTCTATGTGTTGATGTGGGTGTTGTTTTGAAAGAGTGCATTCGGGGCTGCTGAGGGTATTTGTTATGTGTACTTTGAATAGGAGGTCTTTGAGGTTTAGGAATGTGACATTTAAGTGCCTCAGCATATGTGGATCTATGTGTCTGCTTTGAATTGTGTGTGATGGGTGCAGCATGTGTACTACTGACAACTTTATTGACATTAAGATTACTTTATTGTGAGAGTTTTTTCTCCCGTGACATTGTGTAAATACATCTCTCAAATACCATATCAATTTGTTTGAGAATTTACTGGTTGTCAGTAAATATGAGGCAATTTCTACATTGCCTTAGGATGCCCAGATTTACCAAGCTGTTAATGTAGTAGATTTTGTCCCCAAGCCTCCACTTAAAAGGGTTTTTTGATTAAACTCAGTCAGACAAGTCAGATAAACAAAAGCAAAGTAAAAATAAAATAAATAAATAAATAAATAAAATATGGTTCATATTTTGAAAGCAACAGAGATATAAATCTAACAAATATAAATATAACAAAGTTCATGTTTTGTCAATAAGTCAAGATCAGAAATGATGAGGGACAAATGTACAAAATCAGGGAAATCTTTTAAATATTAGTCAAAAAAATAAAGAAATTTAATAGAACAACAAATTTTGCATCAACATGTATTTTCTGAAGAATATGAAGTACGAAACTTTAATGTCTTGCATTGCTAAATGACTGTCATCCTCAGTGATTTAACAATAAATCAAAACTTTTACAAGGGGCAGAACAAAAATCTGAGGCAAAATCAGAGATGTTCGGCAAAATTGTGGAGAGGTGAGAGCTATGCTTGAAGGCGGAGCAGAGTATTAAGAAAAAGCAAAATGTGTCTAAGATAAGAAGCTTAGAGTGGAAAGGACTGCACTGTGAGAAAATATTAAAATGGAAAGTGCCCAGTAAGAGAGAGTTTGAATGCGGATGGAGAAGGGAGTCTCACTATAGAGAAACTGATGAACAGAGAGTAACCTGGCCAGATAAAATAATAATAATAATGTGTGAGCGACTGGGTCATTCTAGTCAGGAAACAATTATCAGGACTGAGTTAAATCTGTGAACCAGGTAGTGTACATTCTCAAACTGCTTTACTTGTGAAAGTTTCAGGCTGTGTTAGTTTGAAGAAAAGTCGCGCTTATATCACGTTATCGAAAGATGAAAATAGCGAACGCTATTTCATCAAACCTAAAATATCTAAACCACATAATATCAAACATTCAGAACAGCAAATTTTTTTCCTTGGGAAAAAATTTGCTGTTCCAAAACACATACACACAACACAAGCACACCTAAAAAACATCAATACACACACGTACACTTATAATCCTACAACTAACCCTACACTAAACTATACATACACTACTATCTATCCACTTACCTTAACCCAAACCCTAACCCTAAGGTCCGTCACTATCGCACACTCACCTAACCCACGCCCTACCCCTAACTCACCTAACCCGTGCCCTAACCCTAACTCACCTAACCCGCACCCTGATCCTAACAACCACACAATCACACACTTACCTGAACCCTACCCGTAAATCTCCACCACAGCACTGAAAATAGCAAAGCCACAGAACCGGCCAACCAAATTCTTTGCCTAGGAAAGAATTTGGTGTTCTGCGGCTTTGCTATTTTTAGCGTTTGATCAAAACGGGTCGATATTAGAACATTCTAAGTTTTAAAACTTCGATGTTCTGATATAGACCCGAAAAGCCAGCTATTTGTTTTGTCCAAATGTCTGCAATAAAAAAAATACTAAGAAGTAATATTGATAAAGAAATGTCTGTTCTCAAAGACACATACAGTGTTTAAGGAAGATTATTTTCAAACACAAATAATGATTACTGTAACAGCACACTTAGAGGTGGTACATTTACTTTGACAAATTGCATTGTACATTCCAACAATGACATAAAATAAGCTAAACAATGCATACTGATGTTAAATTAGTTAGTAAACTTCCTCCCTCATATACCTTTTATCTGCTTGTAGTCTATTTAGTCTTCATATAGACTTACATTCTGTAAGTAATGTCCAGATCTACCAACCCAAAGTTAGATGTAACATTGATGCAGAAATAAATATAATAAATGGAAACACCTACCTGTAACTGATGTATTAATCGCTATACTTTTCACTTCAGCACCTAATAAGGAAACAAAATTACAAAAATTATATGTTGCTGAAAAATATTACTGTTTTATTGCAACTTAATATGTCCTTAGCAACTATGATGTTTTGTACTTCTTTAAATAAATAATAAATAGCTTTAAGTTACACTAACATAGAAGCAGTTAGTGTATAACCATAAAAATATGTAATTACATTTACTTACTATACTTTTTTTTTTTCAAAAAACTTTTTATTGAATTATTAATATATGCATATTTACACTACAACAAGAACACAATAACCAAAATGAACATTGGATATAAGAGCATGGGAGTTCAACTATAAATGCAAGACCATAACAATGTAAATGCAAGAACTCCAAACAGGACAACTATAACATAACTATATACAAAGTATGAATATGTTAAACCAGAGGCAACAAAGTATATAAGCCTGTATATAAAGCAGTATGCATGTAAATGTAAGTGAGAGAGAGCTAGGTTAATAAAACTATAAAAAAAAATGACAGAGATTATTAAACACTATCCAAGATGTGTAATACCTTTTCTAAGACTTTAATGTTAAGAGCTAACTTCTTTGGACTCTTCACCAGTAATTTCTGAGCTGAAATATAAGAGTAGGCTAAGGTTCTAAAGTTATTCCAATTTAGTTTGGTGTGGTCTAACCAATTTTTAGTAATATAAAACTTAATGAGTGAACAAATATAAACTAACACATGTGTATCAAATTTTGATAGATGAATAATAGGAATATGAAGAATCGCTAATTCCCAGGATAGTGTGGATTTTTGGTATCCCATTTTTTGTAATCTGATTTTAAGGGAGGTCCAAAGTTTATGTGAGTGCTGACAGGTCCACAAAATATGTAAGAGATTAGCATTAAAAGGAGAACAGCAAGAACATGAGGAGGGAATTCTGGAGTCAAACTTGTTAAGTTTGGAAGGAGTATGATATTAAATATCATTAACTGGGTATAAAAAAGCTTCTTGAATGGGGAATAGTCTAAAGTATCCTTGATGGCTGAAAGTTTCTGAGTTAAAGACAAATGGACATTCTGTTTATCCCAATAATCAGAAAATAGACAAGTATTATTATGTATTATCTGATTAACCAGATTATAAGATTTAGATAACATCTTCTGTGGTAATGTTAGAGCTTGTATAACAGTGGTAAGATTTGTAAAATCATTTATACTTACTTTAATGTGAGCAAATTTCACAATGATGCTATCTCTCAATTGACGTAGTATAGTAATGTAATTAATATTTGCTTTCAGCTTTATGCGTAGGTTAGTGAGAGATAAATCGTTATATTGTAGCAAGTCCCACACAGTGAAACTTTGAATAAGTGGAAATTTAGAAAGATTAAAAGGTACATTATTAAACTGGATATTAGGATTTAAGTGTAAAGGTTGTGTTAGTTGAAAAATGCTATCTAGATTAATGAGTTTTATTAATTCTTGAAAATAATTGATCTTTTGTTTTAAGGGTTTGGAAATTTTCAGAATGTTAGCAGCTTCGTTAGAAAGGAAAGGAAGAGCAATTGGGTTAATATTTTTACTTGAAATGTATTGATGCCATAATTTGGTCCAAATGGGGTACTGCCTATACCTATCAGTTTTCAAGTTCACAATGGTGAGTAGTTTGTTATCCGAAATAATTAAATAATACATGTAAAAGTTCGGAAGACCTAGGCCTCCTTTATTTTTAGGACACGTTAATTTAAGATATGATATTCTGACTGACTTAGGAGACCAGATAAATCTAGCTAATTCTTTATTGACTTTTGTAAAGAAAGATTTAGGAATAATCTGGTCTATGGCATTAAATTGAAATAGGAGTCTAGGGACTATATTCATTTTGACTATCGCTGCTTTGGATAAGAGTGATATATTAAGTAATTCCCATCTATGTAAATCTAAAACTATTAATGACCCTACTCTGTGAATATTATTTTGAAATGTAGAAAGACCATTATGCTCAATTTGAGTACCTAGGTATTTAATTGCAAAGGTGAAAGAAAAAGGGGAATCTGAAAATATGTGAGGTTTACGGGCAGATGGATTTATAGGAAAGATGAAAGTTTTATGAGAATTCACCTGATAATCAGAGGCCTGTGAAAATTTATTAATAATATTGATTATTTTCACAAGGTCTGTACTAGGTGTTTGGAGGTATATCACCAAGTCATCCGCAAATGCAGAAAAGGGCACCTCAGTATTTAAAATTTTGGGAATCTTGTGAAAAGTGTTTTGTGTTATATATAATAACCTTGGCTCTAAGTATAGATTAAAAAGAAAGGGAGATAATGGGCATCCCTGTCTCGTACCATTAGTGATTTTTATAATCTTAGAGGCATTTCTATTGATATGAAGAAAGGTGGAAGAATCCTTCTATAAAACTTTAATAAAATCAATAAAAGTATTAGGTATATTAAAGCAAGACATAGTATGAAAAAGAAAGTCCCAATTTACTCTGTCAAAAGCTTTCGAAGCGTCAAGGATCAGTGCATATATAGGATTTCTATCTTTTTTTGCGAAGTGTATAAAGGCATCTAGAGATAAAGTACTGTCCCATACATGCCTGTGGGACATAAAGCCTGATTGATCTGGGGAAATTAATGATGTTAGAACTTTTTTCAATCTCTCAGCTAATAATGAGGCTAAAATTTTAATGTCAATATTAATTAAGGAGATAGGTCTATAATTATTAGGATCTGTTTTGTCTTTATTATTTTTAGAATTAATATGGTTTTGAGACATTCCAATGTAAATCTGATATACCATTTATTTTTATGTAGTTAAAAACTTTAAGAAGAAAAGGTACAAGAATTGACTTGTGAGTCTTATAAAATTCTGGTGTAAATCCATCCGGACCTGGGGATTTATTAGTTTTAATCTTGTCAATGGCTTCTGAAATTTCTTGAGATCTCAAAGGGGCCGATAGTGTTTTCCTTTGTTGATCATTCAGTAGTGAGAATTTAATGGAAGATATAAAACTTTCAATATGCTGTGTAGTCATAGGGTCAGGCTCTTTAGAGTATACATCTGAAAACAAGGTAGTGAAAAGATGCATAATTTCTAAGTCCGTATTATATATCTTGTTGTTATAGTGTATGGGTGCTATTCTAGGTAAGGACTGATTATTTTTAATTATTCTGGTGAGAACTTTAGAGGGGACTTGAGCCCATTCAGAATAAGTAGCTAAGAGCCTTTGTTCTATTATAGAGAGATTATGTTGGTGTAGTAGTAAAAGTTCTTTTTGGAATTCACAAATTAGTAGATATATAGAAGAATCAGGATTCAATCTGTGCTGGTTTTCTAAAGTTTGGATTTTTAGTTTTAACGAGGATTCTTTATTACTATACTGTTTTTTAAAATAAGAAGCCTTGCTAATTAACTCTCCTCTAAGGTTTGCCTTACAAGCAGTCCATTGAACATCATATGGAATGTCTGATGTATCAAGATTGGAAAACATTTCTTGTATAATCTCAGTAATTATAACATGGATATTCTTATTCAAGAGAAGGTTGTTGTTAAATGTCCATCTATTTTGTGTAATATATGCGTGGCCTCGTTATATCAAAGCTAATCTTAAGTGATATCCTTGAATGATCAGATAAAAATCTAGGCTCCATGAAGTATTCAGTTTTTTGATGCATAAGAAAAACAGAAACAAGAAAAAAATCTAGTCTTGACCATGCATTATAACATTTAGAATAATATGTATATCTATCTTTCCTGTCAGTATGTACATTGAGGGTAATGGGATCTATAAGGTTGAGGTCTAACATTAATTCTTCTAGGGCAATAGATGCTTGGTGATTATATGAAATTGATCTACTAGTACGATCGATATCAGGATTAATAACGGCATTCCAATCCCCACCCATAATAATATAATGATCCTTGAAAGATGAAAGAATATTACATATCTGAATAAAGAAAATATGTTGGTGGTCACAAAGACTATATAAATTAAAAAACAAGAGTGGTTTATCAATGTTTGAAAAATAAGAAGAGAAATAACACCATCTACCATCTGAGTCATAATTTATGTTTGTAATATTACCTAGGAAATTGTTTTTGACTAAAATTGCCACACCTCTTGAATTAGAGCAATCCCTGGCTGCAATTATCATTTTAACCCATTTCTTATTGTTTTCTTTTTTCCAGTCATCTCTATGCATGTGTGTTTCCTGCAGAAAACAAATACTGGCCTGAGATTTGAACACTAAATGAAACAGTAGTGATCTCTTAGTTTTGTTCTGTAACCCTCTGACATTCCAAGAATCAATATATAAAGACATTACATTAGTTGCTTTAAGTCTATGTATCTACTTAAGTGTTTACTCAGTAAAATCTTAAATACTTTACTCAGTAAAATCCTAAAAAAATAAAAAATATTGAACCTAGTCTCACTGTATAAATTATATTGTATGTTACTGCCTCTCAAAAGTTCCAAAATTAAAACCAGTTCCCTCCATACTAACCCGGTGCCTACCCACCCATCTACAACAAAAGAAGGAACATATGAATCATCACAAATAATAAAGTTAACTTTGGTTAACATAATAGAAATCATAACTGAAATAGTTCTATAAAGAGTCCTGAAAAGGACTATTATATCTTTAAACATAACTATACATATATACAAAAACATGGAAAACAAAATGTCCGTCATAGTAAAACCTCATCACACCAACTCTCCTTCTCATTGTAGTGTTTAAAATAAAATTAAATGTATTGACAAGTTTGTGGTATCCGCTAGATGTAATGTGTATATGATAGGTGTTGATAGGGATATGAACCTATTTGTGACTCTGGGATATTAGACTCAACTTTTATTAGTACCCATTTATCACCTGTTTATGTAGCTGTCATACTACATATATAAATATAAATGACGACTGTTTATATGACTTAAGAAGTGTTTAAGAAAGACAATTCTACACACAATCTTATTATTCCCTAAATATCATATTTCATTCGCTTACAAGCTTCACAAATTCTTGCATTCATTTTCCAATTATCTATGTAATCTAATGCAGAAATGCAGGGCAACTAGAAGTCATCCTAGCACTCATTGGGTGCAAGATGGAGAAAATAAAATCAGGATAGGATGCTAATCCATCACATGGTGCACATATGTACTTGTGTAATTGCAGGCAACATGATGAATTTCCAATTCACCTACAACAGTATTTTAGGACTGGAAAGGAAACTATGGTATCCAATCACCCCCCACATACACATATGTAGGGAGGACATGAGGATTTTGTTGAGAATCAAAGTGGAGAATAAAGTGCTGTGAGATAGTGAAGCTATCTGCTTTGATACCGTACATACTGTACAAACACATACCTCACAACTAAAATTGAAAGTCATTCCTGCGACACTGTTTTTGCATAAACAGACGCAAACTATGCAATATTCTACTAAGTATAATTGAACAAAGTTAATGTAGCTAATGAAAGTCAAATTAAAAGCAACATTCTAACATACAAAAAAGAAAAAAGCAATGTGTAAATGGAATATAAATGGTTCTTAGCAACTTTTCTCTTTTGAAAGCTAAACCTTGAGTGTGTCTTAATGTTCGTGTTAGGCACGACAGGCACGTCAAACCGAAGGTTTACCGGAATATAGAAAAAAAGTGCTCTGCATGACTGAAGAGGCAACGTCATCTCTAAGGGTCTCAGCGATGATCACAGAAGAAACCAATTGTGGAATTCCAATATACAAAACGAAACTAAAGGGTAAGCAGGATTACAATACAGAGAAAAGTCTCATCCAGCTACCATGTAAGTCGAAGACAATAAGCTATATACGTAGCTACAGTCTATGTTAGGTGAGCCTGCCTTCATAAAGATAGATCGATGTGATACAGTCACTACAATTGTCGTCAAACAAAAGTTCCTATTGGCATAAAGCACTAGTTTTAAATGTAGAATGGATGCGAAACATGAAAGATAGCTAGCCAAGATTGTCATCTCAACACAGTTTAGTACGTCACAATTCAGAGTAAAAGCGGCATAACAAATGCACAACATATGAATAAAACTAGATTAGCACAATGACTTATAAGCCACCAGAGATTGGCCAGTTCTTATTAAGCTTCTCATGTTGTGGTGGGCAATATTTTAAAAAGCTTTAGAAAAGTGTCTTGCGCTTCTTGCACAGTATTCACTGACTGTCTCTTGTCTTTATAAGTAAATATTAATGCATTTGGGTATCGCATCTGAAATTTTATACCACGTTTGATTAGGTCAGCACAGTAAGGAGACAGCTTCTGTCTGTTTAACTTAATTTGATGAGGTAAATCCTGTGAGAAAGTGAGTTTGTGATTATTCCATACAAACTGTCTGTGTTTAGGAGCTGTAACCAAAATCTTCTGGGCATCTTGAAAGTTCAAAATCTCGGTGTAGATCAGTCGGGGTACAGTGGTTACTTGACGAGAACGTATGGCTCTGTGTGCTCTTTCTACTACTAGGTTTTCAGAGTCGCTGTCTAAAGTGAGAAGTGCTGAAAAAATCTGTTTTGTGATTTTAAGTAAATCTTGGTTATCGTATGATTCTGGCAAACCTCTTATTAATATATTGTTGCGACAGCTTCTCGCTTCCAAGTCCAGGAATTTATCTTGTATTTCAGTAAGCAGTGAATCTTTAGCACACAAGTCTTTATTTATTGAATCTATTTGGATTTCCATAGTATGATTTTTACCTTCAAGTGTGTCCATCCTATCTGTTATTTGTTTTAATGTTTTGCCAAAGTCTGTAAGCTGAGTAGAAAAACCTTGTATGGCTGAATGAATTGGTTGTAAAGCCATTTTTAAGTCTTCCATATGGAAATTTGAGTCCGTTTTTTCTTTAGCATTTGTTTTTGGAGTGTCACCTACTTGTTTATTGGTTCTGAGTCTTTTAGAACTTGTATCTATCTCCGGAGATGATAATGATAATGAAGAGAATTTGGCCTTGGTAGTTTGTGTTTCCATGGTGTCAGAGTTTCCAGCCATGCCTTAGATGAGAGTACTCCAGTAGGATACAGTCAAAGCTACAAACCCCTTGGATGCACGTGGCCCAAGCTACACAGGCTGAGAAAAGTTAAATTTTTTCCACAAAACAGATTTGACTGGATTTTTTGATAGAAGAACGATCTTTTCTTAATGACCAGATACACAGTTATTTACTAGACCAAATCCTGTGAGAACACCACACTGAAAGTTGTTTAAATTGTCGGTTTTTAGCTGATTTGTGAGTAGCTTCGTGTGAAAGGTGTCAACTAGACGACCACCATCTTGGAATCCCTACTTACTATACTTATGTTCTTCCAAAACAGCTTTTATCAATAAAACTGATTTCAAAGAATGCATTTTATATGTTGTATGGTAAATCTGTTTTCAGAAAGAAAACCTGTAATTGCAATATACTCTTATCAAGCAAGGCAGTGACAGCAAACTAGGTAAAAATACATTTCTAAGACAGTAAAAGTGCAAGTACATGCAAACCCATGTCACTTGTTATTGAAGGATCAAGTAATATAACATTACAATAGACAATAACTAAGAACAAAGTAAAAATGGTTTGCCGGTCAGTGATTGTAGGAACTTTATAACTCCCACCAAGTCACAAGTCCCCTAAGAACAAACTTGCTAAACAAAACTGCTCAAACCATCAACCCCATGACTTAAACTTAAATATGCATTTTTTTGCAGAGGCATCTCTACCCTGCGGCAGACAACCTCATCACATCTCTCAGACTTATATGTACCAAGTCCGCACTCACACAAACATGGCAAATGGAGAAATCTTCCAAAAGAAAGCAAGCGCTACCTGTACATACTTAGAAATTACATGAGCAGTGATTTCCTAGTGAAAAAAAGTGATAAGGGAGTTTTCACTTTGCCGAGCTGTGCTTGGTGAGTTGGCTCTATGGGGTGTTGAGAATCCAGGAGGAGCAGAGCATACATAAGAAAGATCTGAATAAGAACATTTCCCTTTGTACCTCTTGTCAATATTTTATCTGAGATAAGCAGAACAGGAAAAGGCTTAATCTTTGGGAGCTGCAAGTGTAGTATGTAACTGCTGCTGCTCTATAATTGTTTCCATACTCATTTTTTGTCTGACTTTGTTCTTATTTTACTGTAATTTTTTTTTTCCTTTAAATATGTTTTACTGTAATTTTTTTTGGAGCATGCCTTTCAAAAGTTCCTGATTTTTGCCAAATATTCCTGATTTTGCCTCTGATTTTCCTTGTCCTCTGTAAAATGTTTAATTTTCTAGGATATCACTAAGGATTGCTGTTAGTCAGTAATGCCAGGGATTAGAGTTTCAGATATCTTATTATTTATAAACTACTTGTTAGTGGAAAACCTTTTGATCTACTAACTTTTTAAGTGAAGTAACGTAGCACTTAAAATTGTCCATAATTGTAAATGTCCAATTATACTGGAGCAGGCTGAGAGCAGGCGATTTGGAATCTAGTCCCTGAAGTACGTTTGTTTCTAGCTAGGCCTTATTTTGAAGAAAGTCACTTATACTGACAGCAGGTCTTTTGGAATCAGGGCAGACATGCACTGAGAGTAACTCTTTTGGATTCAGGCCCTATTATTTTGTCTTTTGAACTCTCCAGTTTTGTGTCTTCTTGTCGAGTGAGATTCCCTTATTCTGCAATGCTTTAATGTTTGTCAGGCTTTCTAAATAATTCCTATTACGTCTTAACCATATCTCCTTCTCTTTAATTTTTAACCCATTTTTAGACTGTATTTTCATTTTATCACACTCACAAAGTATCATTTCTGAAGAAATTTCTATCTTCTCTAATGACTCTGAAATAATTTCCAGTACACATTCCTTATATTACTTTCTTTTCAACTGGCATGTGGGAAAGCACCAGTGTCTCTTTCACTTCATCACACTGCATTTATATCTTAGTTTTTATTGGTGCATGATCTGAAAAAGTTATTTGTTGGGTGTCAAAGAATTCAATCAAATGCACATGTTCCAGTGAAATATAATTTTTATTTACTCTAGCCCACTTATTTTATCCTGGTGAATAATATGTAAATTCTGTCTGAGTGCCTGCTATTGAATCCACCCACATCTTTCATACCAAATATTTTTATAAATTATTTCAGAAATCTATCCTTTTTGTTATATTTTATCTTCTTGCTCCCCTGATACATTATCACCATGGCAGATCAAGTTCTAGTCCCCACCTATAAGTAATATTCCCGCTGAAAGCTGATTATTTCTCCCAAAATATTCTTAAGCACTGTAATAGCACTTTTTGGTTGAATATAAATACATGCCAGCGTAATTCTCCTTCTCCCATAGCAGTGCCCTCTTACTACCACAAACCTACAATTATTGTCTTTTTTTTTTCCTTTTCTGTTACTATTGGAGCCCTTCTAGCAATCAGTATTTTTACTTGCTCTTTCCTTTTGTTCTTGATATTCTGCTGAATATCCATCCTGAAATCCTTTTGTCAAATTCACATGCTCATTTCTTTCCAGATACATTGACTGCAGTATTGCTATTTGTATTCTGCATTTTTTTAAATAAAATTCAATACTCTTTCCTTTTTGTCTATACCAGTAAGGCCAGTTACACTCCAGGATAATACAATACTATAGTTATTATGATAAAATGTTTTTTATTCCCACCTAATATACATGACAGTTTTTTTTTTTAATGTGTATTTCCAACTTTTGTCTTACATGCATACAATAATGTGTGGCAGGCTGATCTTTTATACAGTTGTTTTTTTTTCTCATCTCTATTTGAACCTATGTCACATTTTTCAAAACATTATGTTTTATAGGTTCATAGGTAGGTACTAGGCTATTGGCCCTAGGGCCTATAAAAGCCTAGCCAAATGGTACCCTGGCTTTTGCCACCCAAGAAAATTATTTTCCTGTGCCCCTGTCAAGCAGAGCCACAAAAGTGATCCCCGGGGTGAATTTCCTATCTCCCATCCAATCATCAAGATTTTTCTTGAAGAGTGCTAATGAGGAGCTTTGTTTGATATAGATAGGTAGTTTGCTCCAGAGTATGGGAAGTCTCTGGGACAGGAATCTATCCCTCCAGCATGTTCTGTTTATTGTGGTGACGAGATTTAGGTCCCTAGAGCATGTAGCTCAGAGGGATTGGGATTCCTTTAAGTGGAGCATGCCCAACAGCTCTGGGTTTGACATAGTTTCGTATGTTAGGCAGAGATCACCTCTGAGTAGGTGATATGCGACAGAGTAAAGCTGGAGTTTTTTGAGACGGTCTGCATAGGGCATCTGTTTGAGGCTGGTAATCCTCTTTGTGAGGTATTTCTGTGGCCTTTCCAGTTGTTGTAGATGTCTTGTGAGGTACATACCAAAAGGGGAATTGTACTCTATAATGGGTCTAATGAGTGATGAGTAGAGGGGCACAATGACCTCTTTTTTCCTGGATGAGAAACCTTTTGTGATGAGGTGTGCCATGTAGAAGAATTTCCTGACTACTATGTGATGTGATTACCAAAGGAGAGACTACTGTCCACCTGTGTCCCATGGTCTCTTATCACACTTTCGGTGTTAAGTAGACTACTGCCTATGTGGTAGTTCAAGGGTACAGAGTTTTTACCAAAAGGGATGACAATGTACTTTTTGGCATTGAGCTTGAGGCCTTGGCTTTGACAACAGGCATCTGTCTCAGTGAGGCCCTTTTGTAGGATGTCCACATAGTTAAGAATTTTGATTATGACTCCTAGTTTGCAGTTATCTGTGAACTTTGTTAGCCAAAGACCTTCTGTGTTAGCTTGTACTTCAGAGAAGTAGATATCAAACAGGAGAGGACCTAGGACTGAACTCTGTAGTACTCCACTTGTCACTGGTCTGACGTTAGATTTAGAGTCTGCTACATTCACAGTGTGGGTTCTGTCAGTGAGCCAGTTGGCAACCCATTTTGTGACATAGGGATTTATACCTAGTTTAGTGAGTTTATCTATAATTCCAAAGTGGGGGATGGTGTTGAAAGCGTGGCGAGATCTAGACAGGCTGTGTAAACCACCTTACCCTCATCTACGGCTTTCAATGAAACTCTCAAACAAAAAAACAAATGTATTTTAAGAAAACCCCCATCCTTTGGTAACTCAGAACAAGTGCACAAAACTATGTACAGCTACAGAAAAAGAAATTAAGTTTAACCTTCCGGACAGGAACAATTGCCCCAAAATTGACAGCTGCATCACAGCTATTACCTAACCTAAAATTAAGATTACCCTTGCTAAAGTACATGTTATAGCTTGTGGTCCCTTTTACACGTATTGACATCTGTTCTTTTTTTATCTCTAGTCCACTCTCAGATGTAAAAAGCACTTCTATGCTTTTAGAAAGGAAAAGATCAAGATAAAGAAGGTGCTGCATTTGGTGTTTGACAGGGATGTAATCACAGCATGGCTTGCCTCAGTGGTTGAAGATCTTTTGAGCTACTGCTGCATTTAAAGACCACTCACGAAGCATCAGAATGGTTCTTCTGAGCCTGTCTGCAAGGCACTTGGATTTTCTGGAAATGTATATTGCTACCCAAAAGCAATACAAGTCCATCACCCATTGCCACAACCTCCTTGCATCCTGACATAAAGGATAAGACTTGGTCCCCCCCAATTGTTAATACGACATAGGGTCTATATCACTTCAACAAAACGGCTGAGGTTCAAACACCATATGTTCGAACTTCTAACCTCGAAGTGCAAAAACACTGAAGTCTTAGAACAGTGATTTTTTTTCCCTGGGAAAAAAAATCGCTGTTCCAAGAAACACACACACAACTCAAGCACACCAAAAAAACAGCAATCCACACACATACACTTAAAATCCTAAATCTAACCCTACACTAAACTGTCCATACACTGCTATCTATCCACTTACCTTAACCCAAACCCTAACCCTAAGGTCCGTCACTATCGCACACTCACCTGACCCGCGCTCTAACCCTAACTCACCTATCCCGCCCTAACCCTAAAGTCTGTCACTATTGCACACCCACCACCTGCGCCCTAACCCTAACTCACCTATCCCACCCTAACTCTAAAGTCTGTCACTATCGCACACCCACGTCACCCGCGTCCTAACCCTAACTCACCTAACCCACGCCCAAACCCTAACATCCGCACAATCGCACACTTACCTGAACCCAACTCGTAACTTTCCACCACAGCACTGAATATAGCGAAGCCACAGAAATGGCCCACCAAATTCTTTCCCTGTGAAAGAATTTGGTGTTCTGCGGCTTCGCAATTAATCAGTTTACGAATGTCACAGTTTGAACATATAGTGTTCGAACTGCTGACGTTTTGACAAACTAATAGGAATCCTATGACATTCACTAATAGATTGTTGGTGTGAATGGAGCTCACATCTAAATGGAAGTAAACCTGAAGCTCTTGCAACATAAGCAGAACTGCCCTCATCTCTAACACATTGCCATGAACCACAGAAGTGATGTGAGGAGATAACTGCCCCCAACATGAACATAGCAGACTGCTTTTAATTCCTTTTTCCTTAAGAGCAATGAAAAATAAAAAAAAAGTCTTAAACTTAGAATTAAAAGCAACAGTAATAAACAGTCCAAAACTTCAGATGTTAATTCCTCTTCTATAAAAGTACTGAAGAAAAACTTGAGCAGACTTATTCCCCAGAATAACTCAAGATTTGCCTTGTGAACATCCTGTACACCTTGTACCAACCTCCCTTGAAAGTGCACCCCCACCCAAAAGGTGAACCAACCATGGTGACTACCATAACTGGGGGGAGAAGTAAATGCACATGAGGGGAGGTGATCCACCATTTTAAATCCTCCCTGCAACTGTTCATTATGTTGATAGGAGAGGAGAGGTGATCCATGAGTTGAGAATACTGAGCTAGTAGTAAACACTGTAAAACTCTCATGTATTATCAAGTAAACTGAACCATTAGCATGGAAAATGCCATGAGGCAAAGCACCTAAAGGACTAGTATAGAAGGGGTCTGGTACATTGAATGAATCACTGAATGGAACTGTGTAGATTCTGAACTGTATCCTGAAGAAGGGAGTCTATGTTCTGAACTGTACCCATGTGGCAACTGATAAAGTGAATGGTTGGGTTGCAGGATTGATTTCTCCATGTTGATAGATAATCCCAAAGATAGACAAAGCTGAAAAAAGTAGTTTCTGGCCTTCATTAACAATTCCATTGTCAAGGCAGCCAGGAGCCACTCACTGAAATATGGAAATGCTCTGATTCCCCGTAATCGCAGATGGACTGTAACTACTGCCATCCACTTGGGGAATACCTGGGTGACTATGGTAAGATTGAAGAGCAGGACTCTGAATTAATAATGACTGACACCCCTCCCCCCCATACACAAAGAAATCTTCTGTATGCTGTGGCAATCTTGACGAGTAGGTAAGCATTCTACATATCAAATAAACACATCCAGTGATTCCAGCTAAAGAGATGGCAGAATAGATTGCACCGATTCTATTCTGAACTGGGTCTTTGTTTTACATAGCTATTCAGTTGAGTTAGATCCAAGATGGATCTGATGTCCTTGTTTTTCTTTGGAACCAAACAGAATCTCTAGTAATAACATGGGCTTTTCTAGTTTGGTGGGACCACCTGGATGGGTCTTTTTGAAGTAAGGGCAACATTTCCTTTTCTGATGCTTTTAACTGGTGGGGTGGCACATTCAGGAGTAGCCAACTGACTTGAAGAAAATGTTGGAAATGGGAATTAAATAGCATCTGGATATTATTTTTCTTACCCAGGAATCCCACATGATGGCCAGCCATGCTGTGGAATAGAGAGATAGATGATCCCTGACTGCCTCCAGATGGGAGCAGTTGGGTAGCCCTTAAAGATGGTTCAACTACTAGAGAGCAGCCCATGATGTCCCTGGGTCTGTTGACCTCCATGTTTACTCTGCATCCATTAAAAGGGCAGCTTCTGCCACTTTTGCACCTGTCTGTAGTGGAATCATAGGACTGGCATTTGGATTTTTGGAAATCATATTGACTTGGTTACCATCTTGCTCACACTTTTCCATGTGTTCTTTAACAGTCAGACCAAAGAGGGAGAATCTATTATAATGGGAATTTGTAAAGGACACCTTTAAGTTATCCCCAAAACTGCATAAGCACAGTCAGACAAGGCTCCCCACTGTGATGTTTATTGCTGCTCCAGCAGAGTAATAGACTCAGAAATTCAATTATATAATTGCTATGGCAATCAAGAAAAGTTGGCTTTATTTGCAGATGATGTTATTTTGTACTTAACAAATCCTGAAAATGACATTTTAGTGGTATGTAACATTTTAAGAAAGTTTCAGATATTTTCATGATATAAAATTAATGAAAATAAAACAAAGACTATAGCCATAAATTATGTACCCATACATGGATTAGTTCAGCAAAACCCATACTTATGGGCACAAGATAAAATAAAGTATTGGGAAGTATGGATTAAAAAGGCTTCAGTTATAGCAGTCGAGGATATGTGGGAAGAGGAAAGCAAAGATAATGCAAAAACGTAGAAACTGGAAGATCTTGTTTATGGATCTGGGTATTAAGATACAAGCAATGAAGATACTTTTAGTCCATTTAGTTTTAAATACAGGTTAGTCATATTTTTATCAACCAGAGAATTTTTTGATAATAATTAGTTAAGAGTTGAAGGAATATATCTGGGAGGGGAAGAAAGCAAGAGTTAAGTGGGCTAAGCTGATCCTCCCAAAAGAACAAGTTGATTCAGAATTATCTGATTTATAGGGATATTTTAGAGCTACACAGTTAAGGTTTACATACATAAAAGCAGGAGGTTATAATTCAGAATGGAAAGAGATAATGATGAAGCAGGGGAGTTCAATAAATAAGGGGGGGGGGGTATTGGATGAAGATCCTTGAGGAGAATAACAGCAACCATACAGAATATTATACTCATAAAGTTACAGAAAGTATTCTAAGAACTAAGCCAAACAAAGAAATGGAGAAAGGACATTCTGTTAATAGGAATGACTATAAGTAAAGATGCAAGAGGGGGCTGGAAAGAACCACGGTAGTGGGAGCAAATAACTAGAGAGGGAAAGGTAATATAATGGGATGAGGCCAAGAAGAAGTTTGGACTGAAGGTTAGAGGCTACCTTCACTGTCAGGGATTGATATCAGAGTATAGCAAAGATAAAGGGTTAGAGGTGTCCTAGATGCAATACCTGCTCTAGTAGAGTTTTTGATTGAATCTAGAACAGAAATATGTTGTAAAAAAAAGAGATACTTAGTAGTGCATATTAAATATTGCATGATAATTATAAGAATCAATCAGAGGAGGTTAGAAAAGATTTGGAGAGAGACTGGAAAAGCAATTTACAGGAGAAAGATAGGATCATATATTTATGACTACCAAGTCCTTACCCAACAAAATCTAGAAAGTTTAGGATATCTGCTTGGAAGTGTTTGCATATATATTTTTATAGCCTAAGCAGACTTCAAAGAAATTTTCCTTAGGAAGATTGCAAATTGTTGGAGATGTGATGGATAAGAAAGGGATGACTGAAAACATTTTTGGGAGGGTAGCAACTGGCAGATTTTAAAAGTTCCCTACAGAATAACCTGCCAGAAATATTTGGTAACTAACTGACTATAACTAAAGAAATGCTTCTTTTAAACTGGGACACAGGATCTGAATTGCCTAGATAGGAGTAAGGCCGTATTAAATTTAATTCTACTGGCTATCAAAAAAGCAGTTACTAGAACAAGAAAATCAAAATCAAAACCAAATGTATTTGCAGTACTGAATATTGTAAAGGAGATAAAAGAACTAAAAGTAGGATTTTTTTTAAAAGGGAAGGAGCAAATTACATAGAAATAAATGAAATTTCTGGCAAAAGTACATGCAAAATAATGTTTAGGAGGAAGAGTGAGGTTTAAGGGAAGGCAGGAAATGAGCATTTTGTGTAATTTAGGACAGAATGAGAGTTGTTGTAAAGAAAGAAAATGTAATATATAACGTATGTAAATGAAAAAATGTTAATATGGTTTGTTTTCTTTTCTATTAATTTATGTGTGCCTATCAGCCAAATTCAATCAACCCTACATGGTAGCACAGAGTTTTAGATTCAGTAAGCACCATGTAGAGGAGTACACCACTGCACAAACATGGTAAACATCATGGCATTCTAATTACATCATAAGCAGCTGCACTGCATGCAAATCAACCAATCCAACACAGTGGAGCTATTCAACAAGCAACCGTGTAGACTCCATGTAGGTTTTTCCTGCAAATTGCAAAGCCTATTAGAATACAGCCATGGAAAGGAGTCTACATGGAAAGAATATTAGGGGCTGCTGCTGCTTTAATTCATTTGTATGTGCAACAGGCTGAAGTCTATGCTGCTGTTGCCAATAGACCTAGGCAAAGAAGATGAAGAGTTTTCATGCCCTGTTTAACTTTTCACAACCTACATGATGTGGAAATTGTAGAGTGATACAGGGTGGATAGGAGCACACTACAGGAACTCTGCAACCTCTGTCATCCTCAGCACAGAGTCAGGGCCAACAGAGGGGGAACCCATCCAGTGGAGACAAAGGTATGTGTAGCATTTAGAAACTTAGTTACAAGTATCTTTCAGAGACCAACAGGGGACATGCTGGGAGTGTCACAGGTATCAGCATCTAGGATTCTCCATCAATTCCTGAATGCTATGCTCCAACATGCCAGTGACCACATATATTTTCCCTGTACTTCTGAGGAATGGGCCAGAAATATGCAAGCATTATACCATGTATCACACTACCTTGAAATACTGGGTGCCATAGATTACAGACATATAGAAATTAAGGCACCACCTGTGGAACAGGGTATCGTCTACATAAACAGAAAGGGCTACCACTCTATTATCTGCCAAGGGCATCATCTTGAACATGTGTGCTGGCAACCCTGGCACTTACCATGATTCACATATCTGGCACACCTCTCAACTATACCAGATGTTTGCTATGGGGGTAACCCATAAGTTCATTTACTGGGGGATACAGGTTATGGACTGGAATAGTGGCTGATGACACCCATCAGAAATCCACACACACCCAATGAAGAACACCATACTGAGGCACACACCCAAACCAGAAATGTTATAGAGCATGTGTTTGGGTTGTTGAAGTCACAGTTCTGGTGCCAAGGTACATCTGGGGAGCCCGGCAGTACAATCCATGGACATGTATGGAAATATTCACAGTATGTGCCATGCTACACAGCATCATCCTAGGAAAACAGCTTCAGTAGGATCAGCAAGGGGAAGGAGCACAATCCCACTACCAATGTCAAGGTCACCACAGCCACAGTTAGATGAGGAGTCAGAAAGGGGAACCACCAGCTAGTGTGAGTGTAGGCAGATGAAGGCATGCTCAATATCCCCTTGCACTGACTAAGAGACAACACATAGAACACTCACACACCACCTATGGATCTAAAACCTTCCTCCAATGCACATACATATAGTAACGCTGATGCCAGGCTACTCTCAGAACCCGTACCTCCCCATGTATTGGCTGTGTACTGCTTGCATCAGAGTCAGGCCTGAACTAAAACTGTGGCAACTGCTTGCATTTACAAGGTAAGTCTTGAGCCTGGAGTTTATTGTGTAATAATATGAATAAGTGGAATATCTTGCATGTTCTTACTTGGTACTGTAAGCAAGTAAAAGATGGGAGATTTGTACAGAAATGACAACATGTGACAGCAGAGACATATTTGGCTTATATGTGCAGGGTGGATGCAAAAAAGGACAGTAACAATAACAACATATCCTTGTTTGTGCCATAACAGAAATGCAGCTTTGCTCCCACACACTCAAACAAACAGGCAAATGACACATTTTGCTAACAAAGCATCACTTAAATGCAAAAAGTGCTATCAAATGACCTGTCCCTGAAACATGTCTATAAATTAATACAGAATATTTCATGTGAATGTATTGCCAATCATGTATACCTGTGAAATGCCCTGACAAACTCACACACACAGATTACTGGTAACTACATCAGCATATGCAGTATGTAGCTGACAAAATGCAGGCATACCTTCTCAAAATCAGTAACCCTCGGTGTAGATATATCTCAAAGTAATAGCCTCTCTTCTGTGTTCACCATATAAAGAAGTTTGCTCACCTTCAGTTTCCCTACTCAGTTGCATTTTCTGGTGTAGCTTCAGGGCTGTCAGTATGGTGAAGATGCAAATAAGGTGTGAACTCATTCAAATTGCGAAATCCCAAATAGTTGGCTCAGTGTAACAGATGTAAACATACTGCAGACACTCCCTCAGTGTTTTGTGTTTAATGGATTGCAACTGTGAATGATTACTGGTTGGGATAAGGTAAACATTACTGGTTGGGATAAGGTAAACACAACAGCAATGTAGACTGCCCTACAGCTAGTGGGTGTGTCAGGTTAGACTTAGAAAATGTTAGATGTACTTTTGTCAAGGCTGGAAATATAAGTAAGCAGCACACAACTCACAGGTTCTGTTCATTAGCATCCAACCTCCCCTTCATTTATTGGTAACTGAATATGATATTATTACCATTTAATATCCTCCCACATTTTAAGTCCAATGATATAGAATAGCTTACAGACTGTATGTCTCAGAGTACTGGTCAGATAAGAGAGGAATGACCAACAATCACAGAGAGATAACTCAGAGCTGTATACTTGCAAACAATAATTATAACTCGTTATGTGATCACTTAATGCACTACATCCAAAAATATTAAAAGTACAAATAACAGTTGTATGGTATCATATTACTGTAAAGGATGTTGCAGTTGGTTGTATGCAGAATGATTTCAGTTCCTTGCTGCAAAGCTGTTTGTGTGGCAAAGAGGAATAAGGCACTCTTACTGTGTTCTGAAGGTTCAGTGGAGTGAGAGATCACATCCAGACCTCTGTAGAAATACTTATTGTTTACTAACATTTTGTAGTGTGTATGTCATACATTGCTTTTCCTCATGTCAGCTACTGTCCCCTTGTTTTTCTTTCTTTATTTATTTTGAGGGGGGCAGTGCTTGCATGATGTGGTGCTTAGTGCAATCACGGGAATGGTGGAAATGAATGTTGAGTTTCGCTGTGCTTCTCTCATTTGCACAAAGTGTGGCAGTGCACAAACTGGACAACTGGACCACCCAGAAAGCAGACAGGACCTAGACAGACAAAAATAGAAACTGGATATATTCATTTAATTCTACTGGGCACTGCACAAACCCACTAAGCGGCATTGGGTGGCAGTTAACAGAGACACCTTAGGAATGAATATTAAATTATGGAATGTCATGTAATTAGCCCTGTGACAACAAGTGTAAGTGTAGGGCTGGAGTACAGATGGTCCTGAGTTCTAGTATAAGGTGTGCAGCCTTTTTTTACTGTTGTGACATTCAGTTGACAGCAATGAACTGAAACATGAAAAACTGCTATTTTAAATGTCTTGTAGCAACAAGTATAAGTGTAAGACTGCCATACACATGGTCCTGGGTTCTAATAAAGGATGCTCCATACTCTTTTACTGTTGTTCTACTTCCCATTATATTCACACTCACTTATAACACTTTAGATAGTGAAGCTGATATTAATTATATGCATGAGGGATGAGACACTGTTATTGTGTTAAAAGATTAACCTTCCAATTGCAATTATTTTATTCCTCACTACTTGGTACTGCTGCTTTCTGCTTACCATTGTGCAAATGTGTTGCTCAGGTGTGTGCACTTGAGTAAACATGAACATTGGCATTTGAGGGAAAACAACAGTTTTCATTGCTCTTGGTTTGCTGGTAGACATGGCTGGTATTTGTGGGGCAGCTGCCAGGTTTAGGGCACAGAGGTGGGGTATCCAGGAGTTCAGGCTATTTATTGGACTCCTAGTAAAGCGCCACACCCACAGGCTTCCGCAGGGGGACTATTCAGGCTCCCAGTACAAGTCTGAATCTTGAAATAGTTTAGCCCAGGCTGTATCCAGTGCCACTGATATCCCATGCACTGGACAGTAATGTGTCCATCATTTTAATGACCTACAGAGGAGGAAGAGGGATACTATTGACTGTTGGTTGGAGGAATTTAGGAGTGTCAATATCCAACAGCTGTGTAAGCATCAACTAAAAGAGAGTACTTGTAAGACTTATAAAGCTTAATATAGGCAAGACTGATATGCAAATGCTCATCTGTTCTTTTCTGTCCTTTCCCCAGCTGCCAGAGATAGCAAGTTTAATGTCCAAGCCTATGAAACTCAATTGGAGAGAATGAGGGAAGCAAAGGGCATGTATGCAGCGGAGAAGAAGTGTTATTGTAGTATTAAAAGTTAAAGATAGCTTTTTTTCAGTATTTTATACAGTTGTATCAAGCTGAGCATGTATATCCCAGTTGTAAAAGCAGGTATGCATGCATTAGTCTGTAGCACATACAAATTGTAACTGTCCAATATTAGACTTTAGTCAGAGGTTGTTGGTTCAAATATTACAATTCACAACCGTACAATTTTGTTATTTCTTCAATAATATTTACATGAAATTAAAACTGCTATACCAGTGGCACAGATGCCCTTCTGTAAACTGTAATCTGTATAATTGGAACACACATATGTGCAATAGATGCACATTTCAAGGATTACTTACAGCAATCTGTGGTATAGTATGTATGTCAGGAGGTATACTTAAATGTAAAACTTAAGATAACAAACTTGTATAACTGTATTAATGCACTGTATGTCAAATATGATGGTGCTAATTTTATCTCTTTTTTTCTCTCACCCAAATCTTATCTCTCTTCTTTATTTTATGTACTTTTATTTTATTTTTCAAATTTTTTTTATTTTAGTTTTATTTTTTTATGTTTTATTTCATTTTTATTTTATGTTATTTTCTTTTTATTTTCTTTTATTTTTTTATGTTCTTTATTTTTATTTTTATTTTGTGTTGTCAAAATGGGTCCATGTCATCCATATGTACTACATCACTAAATGCTCTATAGCAAAGCAAGTAGGCCAGCCCCATTGGATCAGCCTGCCCCTCTTCCACTGGCTCTAGCATCGATGTCTAGCACATCTGGGAGCCAACCTGACAGCACTGCCTCTGCACTATCCGCACCGTCAGGTAGTCTGGGCCTGGATCCTGGTCCAGTGGTACGCTCTGGAAGCAGTATCAGAAGTGGTGATTTCATCACCTGCAGCGAGTTGCCAGGGGTGGTGCAAAGGGAGGTGCAATGGACCACTGGTGCACACCTACACCTGATGGAGAGGCAGTTCTCCCTCATATTCAGTAGGAGGAGGAGGAGATGCCAAACACTTTAGCCACCTCCGGAGTGAGGTGACTGATGTCCAGTGAGTGAGGACTCAATTCTCACTGTCTCCAAGCTTGATGGCCATGGGTCTGAGTTGTTCTCACCCCAATCACGGTGTCCCCCAACCTTTTTTATCCATCAACGTACCAGTTTTTTTGTCTTGTTTGTCTTGTCTGCCTGTAATTGCTTCCTCAACCTTACCTTACCTGACCCACACATACCTATAGCCCTTCCCCAACATTCCACTCTCTCTCTCTCAAAAAAAAAAAATAAATGGGCACCTGTCCCACAAAAACAAATGTCCCATACATAGCTCTCCATTTTGCACATGTCTTCTTAACACACTTGATTCAGTCCAATTCAGTATACAACATGATAGTATTGTGGTCACCCCTCTTTGTGGAGGTGACAGTCCAAACTCAGTTAATAACCTGCACATATTTTCAGTTTACACTGTTAAAGAAATGGATAGCTATGGTTCTTTCCTACCTCCCTCCTGCACATTCCTGTCCTGCTTTCCCTTTGTTCTTCCCCTGCACCCAGTTTCACAATTTTCCTATCTAACCCACTTTCACCACTTTAATCTTGTCAAAAATTAGAATCAAACACAACACACATAAGTAGCAGAAATGGTAATGGATCCCTTCATGTTTTGGGCTCCATGTTTGCCCAGAGGTGTGCATCGCTGCAATGGTGAGCAGTGGCAAAATGCTGCGGTTACCACTGCGCAATGCCGCTTAACCCCACTGTGCTATGCCAACACACAGCAAAACATACTACAAAGAATTCATGTCATTGCATTATCAACGTTTAATTAAAAGTATTTAAAACTATTAGCTACAACTGGATTGGAAGCCAGTACCATCTGGGCCCAGAAAAGGAATATATCAATGCATTAGCACATGCTGCCACAGATTCAGTTAAGCTGCAGGTGTTGTTTTATACACTGTTTAGCCTAATGCAAATATGTGTATCTCACATGCGTATACATTTTGCCAACCATTGTGCAAACCTGCTGCTTGCTAAGCTATGGAAAAGTAATTATTATTATGTATTACTGGTGTTTTGTCCATTTCCTGTCTAGTAATATCAAATGTGTGATATGCAATGCACATCAATCTGGTAACATGCAGAACTATGACTATTGCCCATAAGCCTAAAAAGCCTCATCTGCAAGGCTAGGGAAGGAATCAGCATGAACCTTATCCACATGGACATAGGTGACCTTCAACACACTTGACCCAACCCATTTTCTTTTTGTCAAGGGATGATCTTGTTTATTGAACCTTGTGGACTTCTTTAATACTGACTCCAAAGACTTGCATGAGGAATAACAGGACATGCAGCTTGTGCTGAGTTACACAACGCCTTTGATACTATCCTCCATTCATTTCTCATAGTGAAGATTTCCCATCTGCAAATTAAGCCATACAGTACTAGATGGATTGCCAACTGGCTCACCAACAGAACACACTCTCTCAAAGTTGGGGTTTGCACCTTCACCGCTAGCCACTTACCAGTGGAATACCACAAGGATTTGTGCTGGACCCCCAACTCTTTGGAAACTACTTCCCTGAAGTGCAGGTAATGGCAGATGGCCTGTTGTTTACCAAGTTTGCAGATGACTGTTAACTGAACACACTCATATAGACACCCCTGATGATGGTAACATATTACAGAAGGAGCTGACACAGACAAATGATTGGTGCTAAACTTACGGACTGAACCTTAAAGCAAATAATGCCTCATTGTCCCCTTTGGTAATGAAGTACCCCTGCTAATTATGATATACATAGCAACCCTCTAAGCTCTAGTACAGTGTTGTGAGACTTGGAAGCACATGTTGATAGTAATCTGCAATTTTATCACTATGCGACCATAGTGGTGAAACACACATTCTGCATTGCTCACTTTGTTTCTCATTTTGTTACTTTTAAAATCTGTAATTGTTGCAAATTGTTTCTGTAGGCTGTGATAGCCAATTTATAGCATTTATAAGTGTCTACTGTATCTGTTTCTGCTTGTTTTCTTAAAAAAAAAAAATATATCTTGTTTTTCCCGCCTTACTGAGCTAGAGTAGTCCAGTTTCAGAGTTGCTGATCCCTGGACTTTGTTTGCAGTTCCTGTTACTGATTCTTTGCCAAATTTGGAAGTAGGAAGTTCCCTTGCTTACCAGTGGGAGTGGGAAGCATTGAGCTGCCTGTTGGTCCAGTTTTGTGAGGTTTCAGCCAGTAACTTGTAGTCTATTGGTCGTTTTGGGCCAGTTCCTAGCTTTTTTCAGCCCCCTGATATAAAACACGCTAAACGCACGTTTTCCAGCTTGTACCTACTCAGCACAGATCCTCGTGGTGGCCAGCAGAGTAATCCAGGCTTCAGAGAGCTAAAAAAGTGACTTTACCTGATTTAATTATATTTTTTGTGGCTTTCCACTTCTAATTACCTAGCGACTGTATTTCGCCTGCTTGCTGATACATTGTATTTGTTTGTCTGCATTTATTCTGTTATTGCACTTGAATTTTCATTTTGTTACTTTTAAAATCTGTAATTGTTGCAAATTGTTTCTGTAGGCTGTGATAGCCGATTTATAGCATTTATAAGTGTCTACTGTATCTGTTTCTGCTTGTTTTCTGAAAAAAAAAAAATAAAAAAAATATCTCTTGTTTTTCCCACCTTACTGAGCTAGAGTAGTCCAGTTTCAGAGTTGCTGATCCCTGGACTTTGTTTGCAGTTCCTGTTACTGATTCTTTGCCTAATTTGGAAGTAGGAAGTTCCCTTGCTTACCAGTGGGAGTGGGAAGCATTGAGCTGCCTGTTGGTCCAGTTTTGTGAGGTTTCAGCCAGTAACTTGTAGTCTATTGGTCGTTTTGGGCCAGTTCCTAGCTTTTTTCAGCCCCCTGATATAAAACACGCTAAACGCGCGTTTTCCAGCTTGTACCTACTCAGCACAGATCCTCGTGGTGGCCAGCAGAGTAATCCAGGCTTCAGAGAGCTAAAAAAGCGACTTTACCTGATTTAAGTATATTTTTGTGGCTTTCCACTTCTAATTACCTAGCGACTGTATTTCGCCTGCTTGCTGATACATTGTATTTGTTTGTCTGCATTTATTCTGTTATTGCACTTGAATTCTCATTTTGTTACTTTTAAAATCTGTAATTGTTGCAAATTGTTTCTGTAGGCTGTGATAGCCGATTTATAGCATTTATAAGTGTCTACTGTATCTGTTTCTCCTTGTTTTCTGAAAAAAAAAAATATCTCTTGTTTTTCCCGCCTTACTGAGCTAGAGTAGTCCAATTTCAGAGTTGCTGATCCCTGGACTTTGTTTGCAGTTCCTGTTACTGATTCTTTGCCTAATTTGGAAGTAGGAAGTTACCTTGCTTACCAGTGGGAGTGGGAAGCATTGAGCTGCCTGTTGGTCCAGTTTTGTGAGGTTTCAGCCAGTAACTTGTAGTCTATTGGTCGTTTTGGGCCAGTTCCTAGCTTTTTTCAGCCCCCTGATATAAAACACGCTAAAGCGCGTTTTCCAGCTTGTACCTACTCAGCACAGATCCTCGTGGTGGCCAGCAGAGTAATCCAGGCTTCAGAGAGCTAAAAAAGCGACTTTACCTGATTTAAGTATATTTTTTGTGGCTTTCCACTTCTAATTACCTAGCGACTGTATTTCGCCTGCTTGCTGATACATTGTATTTGTTTGTCTGCATTTATTCTGTTATTGCACTTGAATTCTCATTTTGTTACTTTTAAAATCTGTAATTGTTGCAAATTGTTTCTGTAGGCTGTGATAGCCGATTTATAGCATTTATAAGTGTCTACTGTATCTGTTTCTGCTTGTTTTCTGAAAAAAAATATATATATCTCTTGTTTTTCCCGCCTTACTGAGCTAGAGTAGTCCAGTTTCAGAGTTGCTGATCCCTGGACTTTGTTTGCAGTTCCTGTTAGTAATTCTTTGCCTAATTTGGAAGTAGGAAGTTCCCTTGCTTACCAGTGGGAGTGGGAAGCATTGAGCTGCCTGTTGGTCCAGTTTTGTGAGGTTTCAGCCAGTAACTTGTAGTCTATTGGTCGTTTTGGGCCAGTTCCTAGCTTTTTTCAGCCCCCTGATATAAAACACGCTAAACGCGCGTTTGCGTGATTTAGCACGTTTAACCGCGGAGTTGCCACTGTTGCACACAAGAGCAGTGGCGGTTAAATAAGGTTAAACTATTCGGGCCACCTAAATTACACTCTTCAAATTTTCCCTTAAAACTACCTTCCTTGAGCTGTACTGCTGATCTAACCAGCGTGTCCTATAACTGAAAGTGTCATCTCTACTTGATTCCCAAGTAGACTATTCTCTATCTGTAAGCCTAGCACTTACTCCTACAGTACTTGCACCTTGATAAAGCACTCTTATTATAGATAGTACCCCACCAGCCTAAAACCCACTTCCTCTGGAGTCCTTTGAAAGTCTTTTTATCTACTACTTCTAGTATGTCGAGGGATCGGTTGCTAGTGTCCTCTCCTGCTCAACTGGTGAATTTGGGAATATTGAGGCAATGTTACAATTGCCTCATGTACACAGACAATCCTCTCCTTCTCCCACAAAACACAAATACATGCGAGAGATGCAACTATACGGCCAAACTGGAGGCTGAGCTCTCTCAACATAGGACTGGCAAGACCAGACAGGAGGAGAAGGAAACCACACACAATACATACCCAGTCACACATAGTACCATCACAACTTCAAATCATACACATAATCACACAAAGACATACTCGGAGGCTCTGATCAAAAATCTACCAAAACAGCAGAGGCCACCAAAGCAGACACCCAAACAACTACCACCTCAGGACCCAACACATGCAACACATAGACCACACAGTCAGAGTTTCAAACAGTCACAGCCCTTAAGGCCAAACACAATGCCAGACACACTTGTCATTGGTGACTCCATAGTCAGACACACTGACATCCCGCTCACCAGACTGAGTAAGGAGAAGGTCACAGTAAGCTGCCTGTCGGGTGCTAGAATCCGCCACATAACGCAAGCACTCAGGACTCTCAACAGCAGGTACAAGTACGACTCAGTCATTTTCCATGCTGGTGTCAATGACCTGAGACGTACCTCCTTGGACTACATGAAAAGGGACATTGAGGAGCTCTCTGATTATGTAGCCCAGGCAGGTATGACCCTGACCTTGAGCAGTATCCTACCTTCACCTAGAATGATGCCACAATACAGTGATAAGATGATCAACTTTAATAATTGGCTTAAATTCTGGTGTCATTCAAAAGGGATCCAATGTCTGTCTGCCTGGGATGACATGCTGGACAAGCCATGCTGCTTCGCAAGGGACGGCTTGCACCTGTCACCCCTGGGCTTCCGGATATTGGCAAAGGCTCTTGCCACCCCCATAGTGCCTTTTTTAGGCAAGGCTCAAATTCTAAACCTACCTCCCTAGAATACCAAAAAGAAAAAAAACTAAGGGTAATGCTGCTCAATGCCAGAAGTCTCAATCTCAAGATGCACGCCCTCGAGGCCCTTCTCAATATGGAGAATATCGATGTCTGTGCTGTGACAGAAACCTGGTTCAAGGCTCCTGAGAGCACCCCAGCACTAACAGGTTTCACCTCATATCATGCTCCGCCCCAAAATCCGGACAACACCAAGAAAGGAGGGGGGTGTCCATATTCATAAAGGACACCCACACCTCAAGGTTGGTGGCAATGCACGATGCATCGGAGACCATCCAGGTGCAATTAACCATAGGCAAGACTGCTCTGCAATTTGTAGCATGTTACAGGCCACCCTCTCAAACTCAGGAACCTCATATGGCCTTCCTGAAAACATTGGAGGATAAATGTATCTCCAAACACCATCATACTAGGTGACTTCAACTACCCTAATATAGACTGGGAACACTACTCAAGCCCAAACACTCTAACCCAAAGATTCCTGGAGTTCATAAACTCAAATGCCATGGAACAACTAGTCACCATCCCCACAAGAGGAGAAAACATACTTGATCTCATCATCACGAACATGGGATCAAAATGTTCAACACCGAAGTATACCCCTCACTGGTGAGATCAGATCATAAACTAATCTCGCTGGAGGTCCTCATCCCGCCCCACCTGAAACAAAAAAGACCACAGTGAAAAACTTCTCAAAAGCTGACTTCACACTTCTAAAAACTAGTGTGGTCTCCTTTAAGGCCCCTGAACCAGTGGTAAACATTACTCAAACCGCTGAATCACTTACAAATGCCTTCTACCAGCACCTACAGGACTGCATGGATCAGGCTATCCCAAACAAAACTAAGAATCTCTGTACCAAAGGCAAGCGTCCAGTCTGGTGGACCCCAGCCATAAACAAGCTCTACAACAAAAGGAGGAAGCTACTACAAGATAGAGCAAAATCCTTGAAAGGTAAGACACCTTTGATCATCATAAGTAAAAAACTAAGAGCTCTCATAAAATCATCCAAGGCAAATTTTGAGAGAAAAATCGCCAAGGACTCAAAAGACAATCATAAGGCCTTCTTTAGCTATGTTAGAAACCTAGGAGGACACTCCCAGATATGCTCAGCATTAGTTCAAAATGATGTGAAAATTACTGAACCTTTACACATTGCCAACATACTGGCTGACAGGTTCAGTGCAAACTCCCCCCCCCCCAAAAGGAGAGATATCTATACCAGAGGATTGTAGCCCCAAACATCTCCAACGCCCAGGTGAGAACTGCTCTCACTAAGGCAAAAAACACAGCATCCATGGGACCGGATGGTGTCCCCGGCTGTGTGCTTCATGAACTCAACGAGGAATTAAACCCACAACTAGGACAGCTGTTTAATCTTAGCCTCACCTCAGGATACGTACCCAAGGAGTGGCGCACGGCGACTGTGGTCCCACTTCATAAGGGCGGTGCCTCCACCGACCCTGGAAATTACCACCCAATTAGCTTGACAAGCCTTATCTGCAAAGTCATGGAGAGGATCATAATGGAACTCATAAATAAAGACATAGGGAACTTGCAGACTCTGGATCCAACCCAGTTTGGCTTTGTCAAAGGCAGATCCTGCCTCTTAAACTTGGTTGACTTTTTCGAGACAGTCACCAAGGCCATTGATGAGGGAAAGGCAGTCCATACAGCCTACCTCGACCTGGCAAAGGCCTTCGACACAATACCCCACTCAGGTATCATCGAAAAACTCATCAGCTTGAATGTAAACCCATACATCACAAGATGGGTTGCAAACTGGCTAAGTGACAGAACCCACAGGGTCAGAGTTGCTGGAGCCATGTCAGACTCAAAGCCTGTCACTAGTGGTGTCCCACAGGGCTCAGTCCTGGGTCCACTCTTGTTCGGCATCTACTTTTCTGAAGTACAAGCAAACACAGGAGGGTTATGGCTGACAAAGTTTGCAGATGACTGCAAACTGGGCGCCATAGTCGAAAACACATCTGACACAGATATCCTTCAGAAGGGCCTCACAGGAATGGATAACTGGTGCCAGAGCCATGGCCTAAAGTTAAACGCCAAGAAATGCATAGTCATACCTTTCGGGAAAAACAAGGTTACCCCTAGCTACCATATAGGTGGCAATCCACTGAGCACAGAAGAAGTCATCAGGGATCTGGGGACCCAGGTTGACAGTAGCCTTCGCTTGACACTCATGTTGCTAAAGTAGTTAGGAAACCCTTCTATATTGCCCACCTGATCATGAAGGGATTCACATCTAGATCAAGGGAGGTCATCGTCCCCTGTACTCATCACTCATTAGACCTATGATTGAGTACAATGCCCCATTCGAATGTATCTGACCCGACACCTGCTGCAGCTTGAAAGGCCCCAAAGTTCCTCACCAAAAGGATAAAGGGTCTCAAAATATGTCTTATGCTGACCGACTGAAAGAACTCCAGCTCTATTCAGTCTCATACCGCTTGCTCAGAGGTGACCTGTGCCTGACATATAAGGCCATGTCAAACCCAGATTTGATGAATATGCTTCACCTCAAAAAATCTAGATCCCTCAGAACCACAAGGGCGGAGACTTAAACCTCGACACGGTTATAAATAGAACGTGCTGGAGGGACAGATTCATCACCCAGAGACTCCCTATGCTGTGGAACAAAATCCCGGTACATGTGAGGCAGAGCACCTCGATGGCCTTGTTCAAGAGGAATCTTGACCAATGGATGGGAGATCACAGATATACCCCAGGGATTACTTCAGTGTCACTGCTTGACAGAGGCACAGCAAAATAATAGGCATAGTTTTTATTCAAACTAAAGGGGTGGCAAAAGCCACATAACTATGGGCTAGGCTTATAAATGCCCTTGGGCAGATAGCCTAGTATGAACCTATGAACCTATGAACCTCACTTCATTCATATGGACATCACATCCAAGAACAGTGAGGTCATAGCTCTGCTGTTCTCTACCCTTATCAGACCACAAATGGAGTACAATGCTCCTTTCTGTCTGTACATCACCAGACACCTGCAGCAATTGGAGGAAACACAGGTTTGTGACTGGCAGAATCCAGAGCATCCAAACATGACACTCATGGATAGACTGAAAGATGATGATGAAGGCTGCTGAGAGGGGACCTATGCCTTGCCTACAGAGCAGTCTCAGACCCTGCCCTACTGGAAATGCTGGACATCTGCAAATCAAATTGGACAAAAATAAGTTGCTCCAGGGTTCTCAACCTAGCCTGTGACATAAACAGAACATGTTAGGGAGACAGATATCTCCCCTAGTGATTGACACTGTTCTGTAATAAGCGTTCATTACATGAAAAGCAGTGCTGCTCAATGACACTGTCCAAGTGGAACATTGACAACTGGTTGGGTGATTGTAAAGTCACTTTTTAACTTCTCCATATCTTTTGAGTTTCTAATACCACAATGGGCATGGACCCCATTCCTAAGTAAAAGTATGATTAAAATTCATGAAATTAGTATTGTTTCAATCTTTGATGTCAGCCATAAGTGATATTCACAGCTCCTGCAATGTGTCCAGCAATGACTCCTTTGAATGGAGTTACATGTATCAGTAACATATCTAAATGTGACTGTAGATTCTTTTTATAAGACCCATTGCTTCTATTACTAATGGAACTGTCTTATCTTTCTTCCACATTGCTCTCATTTCTGCCTGCAAATCCTGATATTTTATGACTTTGTGTCTCTCAGTATGCAAGACACTGTATTCACTGGGAGTAGCAATTTCAGTGATCAAGGCTACTTTCATCTTCTTTTCATGAACCACTATATCTGGTTTTCTCACATCTTAGATTCATAGATTCATAGATTAGTACTAGGCTAACTGCCCTTGTGGGCCATTTTAAGCCTAGCCAGTTACCCCATGTGAGAATCAAACCCTGGACCTTGTGTTTATAAGGTAAACACCTTAACCTCTATGCCATTTTCCCACCCCAATCTGTCTTTTGAACTGTTAGTAATGGATGATCCCATGTGATGTAGCCTTCATCGTTTTATGTGATGCTTTGTGGATCTTGTTTCCAGTGTTTTTTCAGCTACTTCAATATTATGTTTGCACAATCCCCAGTGCAACAGTCTTGCCACATTATTATGCCTTTCATTATTACAGTCCTTCTGCTATTAGTATGTCACAACCAAAAACAAGGTGTGCAACTGTTTCTAGTTCTGTTTTACAAAACTTACATTTGTCTGTTTCGCCTACTTGTTCAATGGACTTTGTAAACCAACATGTACGTAGTCCACTATCATGGGCTATCAATATTAACCTTTCATCTTTAGGTTTGAATTCGCCTCTCTTTAACCATTCCTGCATTCAGTCCTGATCAACATGAGGTTGTTCCAGGATTTCTATACTTGCAACTATATTTATGCATTTTCCACATTTCTTGCCTTCTCATCTGATCCTTCAACCTTATATTCTTTCTTTTGTTTTTTTGGCACATTCAGTTGCTGCCTGATTTTTATCTACTTCTGGTTTAATTTCCATTCTCACTTGATGATTTTTTGCTTCTGCTCGACTAAGAAGGGAAATCATCTTAGATTTATTCTCCTCATGTTTCAAAGCTTTCACTGTGTTTGCATCTTGTGAGGTCAGCAGATATGTAGTTCAACATTGCAAATGTAATCAATTTCAAGGAGGTCCATACCTCCTTTGGAAAGGGTAATATATTATCTGGTATGCACTGATTTTTATAAATCATTTCATGAGCATGAAGCATCCTTCTTGTTTTACTGTCCAGTCTATCCAAAACTTTTGGGGCCAGTCAATCACTCCAAAACTGTATGTTAGGACAGGAAGAGCAAACTGGATTATAGCTTTTACTTTGTCCCTAGATGTCAACACTGTTTTCAGGATTAATTTAAGTTTTCAAAAATACTCCTTATTGAGTTTTATTCACATTTGTTCATGTTTTATTGTCAATCCTTCATCAATTCCCAAATATTTATACACTCCCTCTTGCTCAAATTGTTTATATCACACTCTTGTTCAAAACTGATGTTTTCTTGGTGCCACAGCTTTCTTGCTTTAAAGGTTGCTTTTGCAAATTTATCAAGACCAAATGACATTCTTATATCATCTGAAAAGTTTTGACTACTTGCAGCTGTGCTTTCAGTTCCTTATTTGATGAGCTATACAGTTTTAATTCATCAATAAAGAGAATATGAGAAGTCTTTACACCTTTTTGCTTTCTGAGAGTCAAATTATAGCCATGACCTAATCTATTAAGCAGACAGCTTAATGGGTTAAGGGCAAGACAAAAGAGCAACAGTGACACAGAGTCATGCTGGAATATCCCCCTTTGCATTTTTATCCCTGGAATAATAATTTGTCCTTTATCATGGCTTAACTGCAAAGTGTTTTGCCACTGTTTCATGGTTGTTGTGATGTAGTTTATCAGTGTAGAGTGTATCTTATACATTTTTAAGCACTCTTTTATCCAAGAATGTGGGATACTGCCAAATGCTTTTTTGTAGTCTATCCATGCCATACTTAGATTCTTCACCTTTTTTACAGTTCACCACTATGACTTTATTCAATAGCAAATGATCCTTTGTTCCATGTGACTTTCTTTTATTACCATTTTGTTCTATTGCCATAATAGAGTTTTCTTCTAAATGACTATAAACTCTGTCAGCATCAATTCCAGTGTATAGTTTATACGTCTTTGGAAGGCAAGTTATTGGTCTATAATTTTTAGGGTAGCTTGCAGGTTCACTCTTAAGAAGGAGCATTGTTTTTCCTGTTGTTACCCAGACTGCTGTCTGTTTGGAGTGTGCATATAAATAGTTCTTACTCATGGCTAAATTTTCCTGCAAAGATGTTAATATTTTTAGCCAGACTGCACCTTGGCCTGGGGTATTCCCATTAGAGGCTTTTCTTAACTTTCTTTCAGTCTGTATTTACCTCATCCCATTTCTTATCCTGTACATTTGAACTTCTTATTCTTTCTTTGTAAAGCCACCTCTGAGGTGGCACCTATGTCCCTCATGGACAAGGCCAGTTGTTGCTGTTCCCAAAATTGCTCTGCTAACAATGACCATCTGACTATGCTCAATAAAAGTACTTGTGTTTTTACACAGCTAGGTTTGTAACCACCCTAGGGCCATTAGTCTAGTAGCCTACTATGAAACTATGCAGGCCTACCAATATCTTCTCTCCCACATGGCCTGCTGATGTTATTTACTATAAGTTGACCTGCAGTCTTGTAAAAGTCAGACTTATGCCACAGCATTTGCATAAAGTACTGTGTTCTGTAGTCTATGTACTTAGACAGGTAGGGGTTCTGTTCTCAATGCAGTCAAATGCACGCGCGCGCGCGCGTGTGTGTGTGTGTGTGTGTGTGTGTGTGTGTGTGTGTGTGTGTGTGTGTGTGTGCGCATATAGAGAGAAGAGCAGAAGTGTGTATCCTACAGTTACTGTTCCATTGCCATGGATTGACAATATTTTGATGCTTACACATGCCTAGAGATCCATTTCATGCAGGCCTCCCAAGATCTTCTCGCCCACATGGCCTATGATGACATTTACTATAAGTTTACATGCACTCTTGTAATATTCAGACTTGTCCCGAGCTGCTTCCGTAAAGTACTGTGTTCTGTAATCTATGTACTTAGGTAGGGTTTTTGTCTCACTGCAGTCAACACTGTGTGTGTGTGTGTGTGTGTGTGTGTGTGTGTGTGTGTGTGTGTGTGTGTGTGTGTGTGTGTGTGTGTGTACTCTTGCTTGACATTACAGACAACCTTTTACACCAGCATGTGGGACACTGTTATTACCATATTCTTCTCAACAGGCATTGTTGGCATCATCAAGTATAAAGTGTTGTATGAGACATTTCAAGGCAGATTTTTGCCATGGTGCTTGTGTAAAGTACTGTGTTCTGCAGTCTGTGTACATCTATAGGGGCTCTCTTCACATTGTAATCAACTCGTGTGGTTGTGTGTGTGTGTGTGTGTGTGTGTGTGTGTGTGTGTGTGTGTGTGTGCGTGTGTGTGTATCTGTGCGCATTCCTGATTCACCTTACAGACAGCCTTTTATACAAGCATGTAGGACACAGTTATTTGCATATTCTCCTCAACAGACACTGTTGATGTCATCAGCTGCATCAAAATTGTGTATATACAGTACTCCCACCAGGGCAGGGCCAGAGAGTGGCCTGAAGACCAGGCCAATGTCACCTAATCCTATGAGAGACAGATTACAGCAATATGGTTTTTAATCTAGCCACATACATCATGGCACGGTTTGGAGGCCCTGTATTTCTCTTTTTTACATCTGATAACTGTCCTGGAAGAGGTCATTGAGGGCATGCATTATGACAACAGTATCACCCTGTAGAACTTGACCAGCTGTAGGCATTTCGCACAAATCCACACTGAGGTATTTAATCAACACTGTCATATATGGCCATACACAGCTATATCATCAAGTGGGTAGACCAGTGTTTCGCATATGTGGCATCTCACCATGTTGAAATGTGTAAAGTGACCTGTATCTCAGGATCAGTGATCAGGTCAGCTAGGCCCTTTCCTGTCCATTATTTAAGTGATGGACATCACAGGTTATATACAATTTTGTGTCCAAACAGCTGCCTGAAGACCTACAGACTGTGGGCAATCATTGACTCCAACTGTGACATATAATACATACAGTATCAACACATACCAAACATTGCTGCCACAGCCATGACAACACCTGCAATGTCAAGAACACATGTGGGAATTTGTTACGTTGGAAAAACAAACACACAACCCAAGTATAATGTGGGCATCACACCCTAAAATCAGCCCAATAGGTATGTGAGTGTCCTGGTGTACAAAGTAAGTGGAACATCCACCAACATGTGGTCACAGTGCTGACTACTCCCCTGAATGTAACACAAGTGCTGGGTATGTGAACGACATCTATATCAGAAGCCAAAATACCTTCATAGTTCCCAGCCTTCATCGCACCAATAACAGAATACAATGCACCCTTCTTCATCTACCTCCCCATATACATCTTCCATTGATGTGCAACTGAAGTGTAACACCTTTGTCATACCACACTGTCACATGCCTTATCGACCAAACCTAGGTATTTTTTTATGGAATATACGTGAGTGTCTGATGATGTGGAACACCAATGAAGTAGTTACACCAGATGCATTTGTGTTACCTGTTCTGCTGATGCACACACTACATACATGGGTGTTTCACAACATTAATGGCATTGGTAACATTCATGACAGTGTCGATTGTCCCATATATATATATATATATATATATATATATATATATATATATATATATATATATATATATACATATGCCATGCACACCAGTCAAATAGCCTGTATTGCTCATAATGCTGCATACAGGTATAGCAGTGTCCCTCCTAATGCCTCCAGCAGATGTTACAGTGCCAGGAGAATGTGAGTGGTTACCATCATACAGTGTGGATGTATCATTAATAGTTGTTCAGGTGTGGTTGTGCAGACATCTATCACTCTAAATCACATATGTTATGTCAGAGGCATGGGATTACTGGTGGTATTATTCTGATATTGTCCAAGATTGTGGTTGCGTCTTTTAATGTTGTCCATGAGCCTTTACCTATGCCCCATCTGCTGGAGACCTCTGCTGAGATTACACTCTTGTTCATACACATCAGTTTGCGCAGCTTCACAATATGCACCCTACCACTATTTTATATAACATCCCCGATAGACGTCATCTGTATTATTCATGTAAGGATGCTCATCTCACACAGACATCCTACCTATTGTTATATCACCTTGTGTGACAGTCAAATAAAACACATTTTCACTGTACAGTCCCTACTGTACTATGTATATATGTGACTGGTTTTGCTGCATCAACCACTTTCCATTGTCATGGCCTTATCTGTGTACATTAGGTTGTTTCACCTGTCCTCTTTCCCTGTGTTCATTCCTACAATTCATCTGTGTATCTCTATTAAATACGTGCATTTCCCCTGAGTGTTCATGTACCATTAAAGACCACTGACAAAGCTTCAGTACAGAATGCCAGGAATGGGATATCAAATATTCGCACTGTAGATAGACTGTCCTATACTGTGTTTAGACCATATGCATCACATTCATACCTCTCAACTATCCAGATATTCCCAGGATGTCCAGATGTGTTCTATATAAAATTTGTGGCTTTTTGCCATATCACTGGGATATCTCTCGACTGATGTCACTCAATATTACATATATTTCAGTTCAGACTTCTCAACTGTCCTGATGTTTGCAGAATGTCCAGTTTTTGTTTCATATTTTTGACATTTTCATCATAAAATTTTGGTTTTCTTGCAAATCACTGACATGTCATTGTGGATTGAAGTCATAAAATAATGACAGACATTTGAGTTTCAAACTTCATGCTCTTTAATAAATTTATGCTGCTGTGAAACTTGTCATTCTATCAACTTTCTAAGTTTGTAAGAGCAATATTAAAATCTGTCCCTGTTTTCGGGCCTTTGTCCCATCATTATTTATAGCTTTGTCCAGATTCCTTGCTCTAAGGGGTTGAGATGTATGTCTGAGTTTCATTCTGCTACATTTCTATGACACATCTGTGTCAAATATGTCCCTATTTCTGGTTATGTGTCCCTGCATTATGCTGGCCTTTGTGCAGATGTGTTGAACTAACAGATTGACAGCTATCTGTGAAGCCCTTGTGATCATTGTAGCATTTCACGCAAAACTGCAGACTCTAAGTGATCTGTTTTCAACACTATTGCTATCTGTGTTCACTTACACCTTTTCCTTGCCAGCAACACTGTTGCCAGGCATGAAACCTAGCTCAAACAAGGCATGAATATGCATTGTGTGGTGGTGCATGCTGCTGCTCACTGTGCACCACCACTCAAACATGTAAACTCAGTGTACGCTTTGCGCGGAGCCTACACTCAATATCAATCTACTACTACACAGCCTACACTCAATATCAAAATAGAAACCTATATCCTTGGTGATATGAACATTAACTGGGCCTCTCTAAACACTGAAACCCCATCCATTTACAAATCATACATTACCTAACTCAGAACAACCTCCTCTCCCATACCAAACACAGTTTTTGCCCTGGCCATAGTACCATGACTGCACTCCTTTCCTTTCTTGAGACCATCAGCCTAGCACGTGCATGGGAAAATATGCATCATCACTGTTTTTAGATCTATCTAAGGCATTTGACACCATCTCCTACTCCTTACTCCTCTCCCACCTCTCATTCTTACACCTTTCTCCCTCCCCCTTACCTGGTTCACCAGCTAGCTATCCAACCCCCAACAAGCAGTCCAGTGGAAAGAATCTACCTCATCTTTCCTACCTACACAAACCGGTGTTCCTCAAGGCTCAATACTTGGCCCTCTACTCTTTAATATATGTATCAATAACTTCCACCTCTCCATTCCCGAAGCCTCTGTTATCCAGTATGCAGATGACTCCACCATCATCTGCTCTGCCTCTTCCCCCTCTGAACTACTACTAAAAACCCAACTTGCCTTTTCCAAAACTGAATCCTGGATGCAATCAAATCACCTTGCCCTTAACACCAGCAAAACAAAACTAATGGTTTTTACACCCACTAGAAACTCCACTTTTGACAAAAACCTTTTCTCCATTATAAGGTAAAATAACACCCCTCTTGAAATAGTTCCCAGTACCAAACTGCTAGGCATCATCATTGATGAAAACCTAAAGTTTGACTCCCACATACACTCAACTATTAAGAAAACCCATCAAAAAAATTGGTCTCCACTACAGACACAACCATTATCTCAACCCTTCCTCCTGGTAAACACTTGCATCTACCTTCCTCCTTCCCTCTCTCATGTACGGTGCTCCCTTATTCTCCATCCTCCAACTAGGCCTACGTCCCAAACTTGAGTCCTGCTACCATAAAATTTGCAAATTTGCCACAACACCAGAAATTCATCTCATCATTGCCACTCCCTACACACCCTCAAATGGTTAGAACTGCCCACCTACCTCAGATATCTGCAACTTACCACCACACACAAGCTGATCTTTAAACCAGCTGACTGACCTTTCCTATCCACATCCCTAATACCCTACACACCCTCCCACGCCCTAAGATCCGAGAACCAAAATCTCCTACATGTATACAAACCCTCTCATTCCCCCCTGGCCATTTACTGCTATCCTGCACCATAGCTAAACTATGGACCTCTCTCCCCACTGCACTACGCAACATGTCTAACCACAACAACTTTAAGACCCACCTGGTCTCCCACCTGTCCTCCAAATGGGAATGCCTCTCTCATGCTCCTGCCTAACCACCCCCCAGCTCATAGATCCTATTCTGTCTCTCAAAAATAAATGTATATCTCTATATCTTACTGAAAATGGTGAAATTATCTATTAGTATCTGTCACTCTAAAGTATACTATTCTCTCCCTTTCTTATCATTCTTCATTTTTCCTTTGCAAGGAATGTTACACAAGAAACTATGTTTTTTTCTGTTTCTGTTACATTCTTAATGTTCTCTATTATGTAACATCACTTATTTACTACTATTATCATTAATGTAAACTTTTATGGAGCTTTTGTCCCCGGGCCTCCACTGAAAATGGGTAACCATGATCCAGTGGGCTCTCCCGGTCAACAAATGAAAATAAATAAATAAAATAAATAAATACACAGATTCTATTGAATCCTGGAGTATGTCTTAAGTGATTATTTAATAAAGTTGTTTGAAAAACAAAAAGTAAAATACTCTTTTTTCTGCTTATTGATTTTAATACTAGTTACAAATTTCTATCAGTAGTATTATTTTAATAGTTATGGACTTATGATTTTATTTTTAGTGTCAACAGATGAAAATAAATACAGATGTTCATCGTGTTTCACTGTTGCAGTCATTACAATTGGGTTATCCTGCTGGCAAGGCTACCCTCATTCGGCCTGAATTACAAAGTCTAGGTCCGGCGTCGGTTGCTGTCGCCTCTTCCCTGACGTCAGTGCGCCAGGGGTATAAAAGATGCAGCCAACGCCATTTTATTCCATATTTCTTGCTGCGCGGTGCCTGAAACAAGCAGTTCGCAAGTGCCGGTCGGCCAACTCCTGAGTTTTTCAAATACGAAATTCAGATTCGAAGTTTTCATTAAAGCTAAGTACCCCATTGGGGAAACTTTTTTCTTGCTCCAGACTGATGTCAGAAAAAGTTAATAATTGTATTTCTTGTGGGAAGCAAATACCTCATAAGGATTTTCAATCTTACTGTATTCCTTGCCTAGACCCTGATCATAACGTTGCTAGTTGTCGGTTTTGTGCTAGATTTAACCAACGCACTATTAAGCGTCGGTACGATTTTGCATTCCATTACTTTGACAGACGATTTAACTATATAATGCCGTTGGATCAACCGACTACCGGAGTATAGAAAAAACGTAAGGAAAAAGAGAAGGGCAGGCATCCGAGATCCAAAACCGATGACGAGGCTTCTTCTAGGCCTGTCACCGGTTCACCGGTTCTCAGTGAGGCACTTTTGCAGCCCCTGACGCCGGATACCTCAGAGCCACAGGCCACTTCTGACTCCCACGTGGAGCCAACTAGGCCTCTGGATATTCAAGTATTGGACACTCGGAACCTATTCCCTCAGATGGGTCTGGAGCCGCTGAGCAGGCATCGGCTTCTGAGGGTGTTTTCAGGCCTACACAGCTATATGTGAAACCTATTTCAGCAGCAAAGACAAAGACCAAAGCAGCTCTAAAGACAAAGAAACAAGTATAGCATTCACCTGGACAGGCCTCCATGCCTAAAAAACTGATGCTCAAACTGGCCGAAGACCTTATTACTTTGATCAGGGGATCCCATCCCCCTCCTGATAAGAAGCCTAGGCAAGAGTTAGAATATGAATCTTCAGACCAGGTTTCCAGTTCCTCTGATTCCTCCTCTGAACAGGATTACCCTATTCTTCCTTATGAGGATTCTGATGCTGAAGAATCTATACCTTCAGCCTCTCCTCCTGAGGATTATTCTTTTGGGGAAACTCTGCATACTATGAGGGAGCATTTCCACTGGGAGAGCCAAGATTACTCAGAATCCAAGAAAAGGCTCCGAGACTTCCTTTTATTACCCCAGCACAGGCCCCTTGATATCCTGTCTGTTTTAGACATTGTAGATGATGTATTTTCAGAATCTAGTCTTTCTCCAGACTCTCTACCGCCAGCCCCTGTTAAACCAGACAAATACTATAGGGTTCCAGATTCACATAAATTTCTCTATAAGAACCCTGCAGCTGACCAAGAAACCATCTCTCAGGGTCCCAAGGGGGTCAAGGCTTCTTCTGCAAAAAACCCTATTCCCTCTGACAGGGATTCTAGGGCCCTAGACAGATGGGGAAAAAAGATTTATACCTCTACTACCTTGGTGGTAAGAGCCTTAAATTGCCAATTCCATATGCTTAAGTATCAACAATATCTTATGTCCTTGCTTAAACAGAAAATGTCAGCAAATACAGAATGTGCAGACAATAAAGAAATGCAGGATTTATTGCATGCAGCTGAACAAGTTGGAAAGCATACTTTGCAATGTGGCTTTGATTCTCTTGAGGCCTCCTGCAGGGCCGCTGTTACAGGTTCTGTCATTAGGAGGCATGCTTGGTTAAAAGAACAAAATCTGCCTGATCATGTTAAAGCAAAACTATTAGATGCTCCTTTACAGCATGATACTTTGTTTGGTGTTAAAGCAGATGAGGTATTGAAGAAAATGGAGGACAAAGCTAAATCTATGCAAACAGTCAAAGATTTCTTACAGGTACAGCCTCCCAGATTTAGCAGGAACTGGCCCACAAAGAATTGGTCCTTTCCAGTATCAGATAGACCACAAAGGGGCAGGTACAGATGCCCCAGAGGCAGATCACAGCCCCAGGGTTCATACAGGCCTAAACAATGGGGTGCTTCTACCTCCAAGAGCAGAGAGGAAAAATCACAGCCATACAGGAAACAGTCTCAATGACTTTCCACTTCCAGCACCAAGCACTTACCTTTTGGCAGCCCCTTTGGGGGGAAAACTAGCACTTTTTTCACAAAATTGGCAAATGGTCACCCAGGACAAATGGGTTCTGAATATAGTGTCACAAGGCTACAGGTTCCACTTTCACACCCTGCCAAAGCTAAACGGTATGCCAAACCTGCCACGGAATCAATGGGCAGAGGCACAAAAACACGTTTCATCCCTCATGGACATGAGGGCCATTCAACAAGTGCCAGAGCAAGAGCAGGGACAAGGATTCTATTCAAGACGCTTCTTGGTACCCAGAAATGACAAAGCCTGGAGACCAGTACTGGACCTGTCTATTCTAAACACATATCTGGATATTCCAAAATTCAAAATGTTGACTCTACAGCAGCTTTTGCCCATGCTGGGCAAGAAGGCTTGGCTTGTGAACTTAGATCTAAAAGAGGCATACCTGCATGTGCCAATCAGACAAACATGCAGAAGATACCTCAGATTCAAGGCTGGCTCAATGCACTACCAGTTCTCTGCACTGCCCTTTGGCTTATCTACTGCACCCAGGGTTTTCACAAAGTGCCTGGCACCAGTAATTGCATTTTACAGACAAAGAGGAATACGAATATATCCTTACTTGGACGACTGCCTTATACAAGCGGAGAACAAGGACATTCTACTATAGCATCTGGCATCTGTAAAGAAATTGCTAACAAGTCTGGGGTACACAGTAAATGAAAAGAAATCAAAACTCGTACCCTCTCAAGAGATAATATTCCTGGGTGCAAGCTTAATTACAACTGCCCAGATGGCTTATCTCATGCCAGACAAGCACAAACAACTGACTACTTATTTCAAAATGTTGGCAACAAAGACCCAGTTATCTGCACGAAAAATTCTGCAGGCTTTGAGTTTCATGGCATCCTGCATTCTGCTAATTCCATATGCAAGACTGCATATGAGGAAACTTCAATGGTATCTAAAAAATGTTTGGACTCAACATTGTCACAGCCTGGAAACAATAATTAACCTCATTCTCTGCCTGCAATAGGAGTTTCTATGGTGGGCAAAAGCCTGTCACCACAACACAGGACAGCCATTCACCTTACCCACAGCCAGGCAGACATTGACAACAGATGCATCAGATTATGCCTGGGGAGCCCATATGGCATGAAGATGTATTCAGGGCATATGGTCCGCAAGTCAAATGCTTCTACATATCAATCAAAAAGAGATGCTAGCTGTTCAGAATGTCCTGACAGCCTTCAAGGACCTTCTTCATCCAGGACAACTGCTAATAAAGACGGACAATACCACAGTCATGTGGTACATAAACAAGCAGGGAGGCATGCATTCCTACCCCCTCTGCAGACTATCCATAAACTTGTGGGATACAGCATTGACTTACCAAGTACATCTGCATGCACAATTCCTGCCAGGAAGGACAAATACTCTGGCAGACGAACTGAGCAGAAACCTAATGGATCCCCATGAGTGGAAATTGGATCCACAAGTATTCAGCATGATAACAAGGACCTGGGGATACCCAGACATAGACCTCTTTGCCTCCCCTCACAACTACCAACTGCAAAGATTCTGCACAAGGACTTATCACAAGCTAGCATGGAAAGTGGATGCTCTGTCTTTCAACTGGAAAAATCTAACAGTATATGCTTTTCCTCCTCTGCCTCTCCTCTCCAAGGTACTCCTAAAGGTCAGACAAGAGAAACTCAATAGGATACTGATTTCCCCAGCCAGCACTGGTACCCAATCCTAAAGAGCTTGTTTCAATGCCCACCTAGGACATTACCTCAAATCCCTCACTTATTGACTCAACAAGACAGTCAGATACTGCACAGCCAACTAAAGACCTTAAACCTGGCAGCATGACGGATAATGTAGCCTCTCAAGGCACACCCCTCTCTAAAGCTGTGATGGATGTTATTTTGGAGGCCAGGAGGCCTAGCACCAGGAAATCTTATGCAGAAAAATGGAAGAGATTCTGTGCTTTGAACCAGGCACAAGATTTTGATATGACTGCTCCAAATATTCCTCAGATTTTTCAATACCTAACTGAGATGCTGGAGAAGGGCCTTTCTTTTTCATCAATTAAAATTCATGCCTCTGCCATTTCAGCTCATTATAATACAGAACCACCTATTTTTTCTCATCCATTACTAAGGCAGTACCTCAGAGGGGCCAAAAACATAAGACCCCTCCTAGAAGAGCACCAATGCCTGCATGGGACCTAAACTATGTCTTGGAAAAACTTACATTGACTCCGTTTGAACCAGCCTCTGCAGCTGATATCAATTTTTTATCCTGTAAAACAGCTCTGCTCCTAGCAATAACCTCCGCTAGGCGAGTCTCAGAGTTACAGGCTCTCATGGCTGTGGAACCCTTTATCATTTTCCATCCTGATAGGGTTTCTGTATTATAATGAGCTGAAATGGCAGAGGCATGAATTTTAATTGATGAAAAAGAAAGGCCCTTCTCCAGCATCTCAGTTAGGTAGGGAGGGTGACCTAATGGTTAAGGTGTTTGCCTTACAGAGTACAGAGTTTGAATCTCACAGGGGATAATTGGCTAGGCTTAAAAATGTCTCGCAAGGGCAGTTAGCCTAGTATTAATCTATGAACCTATTTACACCTAAGGTAGTCTCCAGTGTGGCCCTTAACCAAACAATTCATTTGCCTACCTTTTATCCAAAACCACAGAATAAGGGTGAGAGAATTCTGCATTCTTTGGACATTCACAGACAGCTACGCTTCTACTTGGACAGAACCAAAGCTATCAGAAAGACTGAATAGCTTCTATTGTCATATGTAGCAACATCACAAGGAAGGCCTATCTCAAAGCAGACTATTTCAAAGTGGATAGGCCACTGTATTCGTTTATGCTATTCACATCATGGCAAATCAGTGCCTAAGGACATTAGGCCACATTCAACCAGAGCAGCAGCCACTTCAGCAGCCTTCCTCAGAGGAGTACCAACCAAAGACATCTTAGAGGCTGCAACTTGAAGTTCAGTGCATACTTTTACAAGCACTATCACTTACCTCTCTACTCTAAATCCAGGGCAGGCTTTGCCATTGCAGTTCTGCAGGGCCTGATAGCCTCCCCTAATCCTATTTAGCACCAGCCTCCCAACCTTAGCTTTGGGATTCAACCCAATTGTAATGACTGCAACAGTGAAACATGATGAACATAGTACAGTTGTATACCTACCATAAATGTAGATGTTCGAGTGTATTCACTGTTGCAGTCCAGGTTACCCTCCCTCCATACCCTCTTTCTTTGCTGGGATTTATCTGTACTTCTCTATCCTATACAACCTATGTGGTGTATTTGCTTGTAGATGAAGGAAAAGTTGTTTTTTGCATGCATGCTTATTGGCATAATTTAGCCTACCATTTTTGGGGCACCTGACATCTAGGACAAGAAAAACTGAATAAAATGGCGTAGGCTGCATTTTTTATACCCCTGGTGCACTGATGTCAGGGAGGAGGTGACAGCAACCGACGCCAGACCTAGACTTTGGAATTCAGGCCAACTGAGGGTTGCCTGCCAGCAGGATAACCCAATTGTAATGACTGCAACAGTGAATACACTCAAACATCTACATTTATGGTAGGTACACAACTGTACTTTACTTATAAACTATCTCTTCTAGAAAAATGCTATTTTTCTCTGCAAACATTGTAACCATCTTCCACTTTTCATATGTTTTGTTAACTAAGAAGCACATCTCTTGCCCAGTAATACCAATATTTCTTCTGAAAATGCCCTGAATGCATCAAGACATGTGATGTGCCCCAGATTCAAAATCTCACAACTCATGGTAAATGCCTACTGCAGGAAGATCAATTACAACAATGGTAAGAAAATATAATTCAGAGACAGACTAGGCTGCAAGGAAGAAGGTCTCACTATCAGCTCAGTAGTATATCAATGAATCGCACTTTTGGTGACACTAGTGCTGTCAGACCTGACTGTAGTAGTATTCTCCATAGTGGCCCCTGCATCTCATTAAAGGCACTCCCCTACAGTCACTCATATACATACTCATATTCAGCTGCTTATGTGCACCACACATGCACACACACACACACACACACACACACACACACACACACACACACACACACACACACACAAACACACACAAAATCCCTTCCCACAGTTGATCATCTGTCGTTTAATGGAGTTCACCTTTTCTTCCAACAGTGAAAAACTGACACAGCTGAGCAATTTTCTGAATCGCTTGGCAGCATAAATCAGGAGCCGCAGGTATCTCTGGGGTAGAGCATGTGGATAGTTAGCATTATCTGCTCCCCCAGACTGCCAGATTAGCATTCAGCTCTGTCTGCAAAACTGCCCTCTGTACTGAGGCTCCTGCTGGTGGAAATCCTCACTATTCACATGATCTAAAAAAGGGAAAACAACTGTGTTAAGATTCCCCTTGTATTGCATGTCTGAATCCTAGACTTTGTAACATTGAAATGAAAGGGAAAAAAAAAACAAAGTCATGCCGGGTATTTGTGTCATGGAATATCAAGAAAGAATATGCTCTACACCATTCCTAGCCACATAATTGCTTTACTAACAATAAGGATTTAGCCTTGAGTTGAAGAGTATTGTATGATTCGATCTCCAATGATAACCTGTTTGTTAGGCATTCAAGAAATAGATGTCAAGAAATTCAACTCAAGAGGTGAATCTTTATGTCCATATCAAGGGTACATAAACAGAGAGTTATGGTCAGATAGTCTTGATAATATTTCTCTGTAGTACATGGAAACTCCAAAGCAATACTAGTTGCAAGGAAAAAAAGTGTAGGAGTGCAAAGGTGATTTACAGTCTTGATAGCCATAAAGCTTACCACTACCTTGCAGCCAGAAGCGAAGTGTCCCTTTGATGAATGAATGTCTTTAAAAGCTGTTAAGCACTTCAGTCTGCCACAATATTTTGAGTGTCTATGTGTTTTACAGCTTTTAAAGCTGTTATAACATATCATTGTTCTGTGCGGTTGACACTGGCCAACTTTATCCTCTAGAACCATAGTAGAGGGTAACAGTGCTAAAAGGTGCTTCACAAAACTTTGTAAATCACTTTTCTTATGAGTGGTGATTAAACAGTTTTTTTTTTTTTTTTTTAGGAATTCAAAGTGCAGTTGCAGAACTCTATATACTACATATAACTGCAAAGCTACTGTATATATTAATGCTTTAACACAAGTGTAGTCTTTGTACTAAATTAAACAATGTAGTATATTGTTATGCAAAGTGTAGTTCTGGCACATTATAGATGAGTGAACTTTTCCAAATGGAATTTTGCTGATGTCATGAAAGTTAATATTTCTGCCTATCACTAAAGGATTATGAATTTTGTCAGTAAATATTTTAGATGCTGCAAATTCCATGCATGCTAGATATATAGAGCCAGTACTTCCAAGCATACTAGAACAGCACCTGCGGTCACTCCTTTTTCAAACATGCAGCTTTATCCATTCATTTACATTACCCACATGGATGGGGATACATACCTTTCTTAATTTGGCAGATCCAGTCATTAAAATATTCACAGTGTCTGTCATTCCAAAACATTCTTGAAGATGGTCTGAGCTCTACACAAAGCTCTATTCCATGGTGATTGTTTGGTTCGCCATAATTCCAGTTAGTATAGTCCATCTGTGGTACAGACAGGATAGAAATGAACATAACAATAAGAGATATGCAGATTGACAGGCAGATTGAGTGGCAGTGGTTTACCTTTTTAGATCTGCATTTCATGAAACACAAAACATCCATTTAAAAACAAAATAATGTTGTTTTTATTGGTAGTCATACCATTTCTTGAATATGGTTTATCTTAGTAGGTATCATCCTACCTTAT